>NW_027528640.1:6030244-6090293 GCF_008692635.1 Crocuta crocuta
ATCTCGGGGGCCAGCCTGACAGATGGCAAGGGGGAGGCAGCCTGCAGGACAACAGTACTGAAACCAAGCTGCCACTGTCCCCACGGACACGAGACACGGAAACACAGCGGACACGCTTGGATGCGGGCAACTTGGTCCCAAACTCTATAACTACATACAATGCAGTTGTTTTTTTTCTCACAGGGCAAGACAACGTGTGATTAGACACGAATGATATGGAGAGACCCTAAGACCACCAGATTAATTTAGTTATATTTTTATTTTTGTTTAAAAATTTTTAATGTTTTATTTCTGAGAGAGAGAGAGAGCGTGAGCTGGGGAGGGGCAGAGAGAGAGAGGGAGATATAGAATCTGAAACAGGCTCCAGGCTCTGAGCTGTCAGCACAGAGCCCGATGCAGGGCTCAAACCCACAAACCATGAGATCATGACCTGAGCCGAAATCGGACGCTTAACTGACTGAGCCACCCAGGCACCCCTATATTTTTGTTTTATTATGTTTTCCTATTAAAATTACACTTCATGAGGATAGTAGGAAGCAGACATTTTCCTCATTCTCACTCATCGACAACATACGCACATCACATTGAGGCTACATAACCTCAAGTGCAGAGTCAGTGCCTTCTTCTAGCATCTAACTCTCAACAAACACAGTTTGATTGGACGGATTCTTTCTGTCCTCTGCTTGGAGAAGAACCTTTGCAGTCTCTCGTGGGGGGAGGATTCAAGGGCGGGTTGCCAGGCCCCAGGCACTGCGTCAAGCTCACGGTGACTGGACGGTGCAATGTGCCCCTATGGACACCGCCAGGCTCCCTTCTGCTGGCGGCTGGCATCACCCTCTTTGCCAGGGAGAACGACACAGATTACACTCCAGGAAAGCCTTCACCCGCTCCTCACGGCACAGCATTCCTACCGCTTCCAGATTTAAAGACTTAGCATCAAGGGCAAACTGAATGTCTCCTCCCAGCCCTCCTCCTCCAACCCTCCTTCAACGTGCAGGACATCATGATTCTCTTGGGAAGTCCCAGCTCCTTCTCTGAGCTGCTTGCCAGGGTGTAAAAGAAAACATAAACTATAAAAAAAAAAAAAATTCACCCATTCACTACCCTGCCTCTCAAAGGGCTTACCTCATCCTCCGCTTCTGGAAGGTGCATTTGAATAGAGGAGTTTGAAGGAACAGGTTCATCCGGAAGGAAAGGACAGGTTTACACACTAAAATGTGGGTGCAGAAGGGGAGCATTTCACGAGGGGGAGGCAAACATTTTCAGAGAAATACAAGGTGCTAGTCATTCCCAAAGGTGATAGAGTGAAAGCTGCTGTGAGAGAAATGAATGGTGACTGCCTATAGGCTAATCCCTGAAGACCTGAGTGTGACCTCATGCCCACCGCCACCCCTCTGCCCTTTCCCCAAGAGGGGGCCAGTGCCTTCCTCAGAAGAAGGAGGAAAGAAAAGGCACCTCACCCTTCCTTCCGCAAGCATTTACTGCCTGGGAGCACACAGAGATGCGAGAGAGGCTTCCCTGAAGGAGCTCACAGTCTGGCCAGAAGGAAAACCCAAACCAGTACTAGCATTTCTGGGTGGCCAGGGAGGCCAGGGAGGTAAATGACATGGAAGAATCCAAGTGCTTCCCTGCCAGGGGCCAGGCGCCATTCCTGGACATGTGGCGGATCTCATTCTTATCCTGGAAACCAGCCATGAGACTGGCCAATGTCTCGTCCTTTCCTACCTACAGGAAGGAGGGCATGAGGGACCCAGAAAAGGGTCTTGCAAACAAAGGTATTTCTTTTTTCTACTTAAATCCTTAGATAGCCCCAATATAAAATCTATATCCATTTTCCCTTTCGAAAGCTGCCCAGAAGAGTCTCAGGGGCTGACAACTTGTGCCAGTGCATTCACAAACTGAGGGACTTTCTACCATTGCAGGGCTGGTGTCCAGGGCCCTGTCCACAATGTCCCCCCCCTCACCCCCCATTTTACTGCAGCAGAGTTTGGTTCTTACCAACACTCTATCCATGGATGAGCCAATATAACCTTCCTCAAGTGTTATTAATTACAGCTCCCTAGGGCACCTGGGTGGCTCAGTCTGTTGAGTGTCCAACTTTGGCTCAGATCACGATATCACGGTTAGTGAGTTCAAGTCCCATGTCAGGCTCTGTGCTGACAGCTCAGAGCCTGGAGCCTGCTTTGGATTCTGTGTGTGCCTCTCTCTGTCCCTCCCCTGCTCATGCTTTCTCTCTCCTCTTTCTCTCTCCCCCAAATAAATAAGCATTAATCTAAAATAAATAAGCATTAAAAAACATAAGGGGCGCCTGGGTGGTGCAGTCAGTTGGGCATCTGACTTTGGCTCAGGTCATAATCTCACAGTTCGTGAGTTGGAGCCCCGCGTGGGGTTCTGTGCTGACAGCTCAGAGTCTGAAGCCTGCTTTAGATTTTGTGTGTGTCTCTCTCTGCCCCTCCCATGCGCTCTGTCAAAAATAAACATTAAAAGTAACAACAATAATAATTACAGCTCCCTGCAGGCAAGAGCCACCCGTCTTCTGTGCTTCTCCCGCTCTCAGTATCCAGGGGAGACATGGGTAATCACCCACAAAATCCCACCAGGTTTTCCTCTACCCGTTCTAGCAAATCAAACTTCTCTGGGCAGTTTGCCCACCTTTACTCTCCACACTTAGTCATCATTTTCAAAACTGGAGTATTATCCACCATCAAAACATCTATTCATTGTGAGCTGGGTGATGCTGTGGGTCTCTGTAAGGTCCTCCCCACCCCTGCTCCCTCGCTGCCAGTCCTGCCCATCACAGGCTTCTCCAGAACAACAGACACAAATGTGCTTACAATAATAGAGGAGTTTTCCACATGGCCTTTCTTTTACTTAACAAAAACACCTTTCTCAAAATACCACATGCGCCCCCAATACATTCTGGATTGGTACTTACTTTCACCTCGCACTGTTATAATTTACCTTTCATTAAAGTCATCTTTACACAGTCTTATGTCACTATCAAAAAAAAAAAAGGTTTAATTACAGAAGGATCAAAAGCTATAATCCTTTTTTTTTTTTAGATATTTATTTTGAGAGGGAGAGATCGTATGGGAAAGGGACAGAGAGAGAGAGAGAGAGAGAGAGAGAGCGAGAGAGAGAATCCCAAGCGGGCTCCATGCTGGCAATGCAGAGCCAGACTCCGGGGCTCAATCCCACAAACCATGAAGAGTCTGACACCCAACAGAGCCCAGAAGTTACAATCCTTCTGAAATACTACCTAAGGGCTTTCTCATCTACTGTAGTCCCACATAGTGTCCATTTGGAACACTATCGCCCCAACGAGTCTGAGAGTTTCATAAGCATCCGTTTTATCATACTGAGATAGGGAAACCGAAGGGCCCCATTAAAGCCTCCTTTTTGCTCCTTTTCCCTGCATCCCGTCAGGACCAGCACCCCCACATTACACATGCTGCATAGCGCAAAGAGCGAGTGTCCTCCCCGTAAGGGACACGGAGTCATTGGCTGCTCTATAACAGATAACATCTCAGGAAGGACCAGGAGAGAAGCCACCATATGGGAATTCCAGACCATGGAGCTGGACATCCCCACAGGGACCCGCTGGCCCCCAGGAGTAACACGTGGGCCCTCCACTTTGTTCTGACCGGTTCCCAGATGCCTGAGGGGACGCGTACACCACACCCCAAACAAAGATGGGCCTCTACTCCTTTCTGAGTCTCCCGGGTGCTCCGTCCGTACCTGCCCTCTCTATACCTCTGGTAAACCCCGCTCTCACTCCCTCCAGGCTCCAAGATGATTTTCGTCCTCCTCCTGCACGTCACGGATGCTCCCAGCTGGTCCCGCGGGCCACCCCATGTCTGCGGAAGGCCCCCCAGCATCTGCGTCCCAAGCACAGGGCCCGCACGTCAGCAGTCCCACAGATGTACGTTAAAAACGAATCCAAATGCCTTGCCTTTTGAAGCTTATTTCTTTTTAGATATTGGAAAGAATAAATATTTAATGAAAATGAAAGGACCTCAGAACAATGAGAACTTTCTAATTTCCTTTTTAAGTACTTTGAAGTCACATTAGGGCTTCCAGAGAAAATTCAGCATGAAATGGCAAACCAAACTACCACGATATACTCTGCCAGTCACAAAAGCGGTCTTTCNCTAAAAGAAGAAACATTTAGCTAGGAAGAATAGAAGACGGTCCAAAAAGACATCCCAAATTTACTCTGACAGAAAAACAGATTGAATTATTAAACCCAGTTCCAAGCGGATCACTGGACACGCTTCTTGGCCTTACTCACACCTGATGTAAGCGGACATATGTCAGCACCTGCCCAGCCCCCTACTTCCGGGGGGCTCCACCAGGTGACACAGCGTCAGACACACAGCCACAGCCCACTTCCCCTGCAGGAATGCCTGACCAGAGGGAGCCATTCACTGGCAGGCCAGGGACCTACGATGACAGGGCCACCAATCATATTCTCCGCCTCAAAATCAGGACTGCGGAAGCCCTCCTGGAGGCTGCCTGCAGGGGTGGGGGTGAAAGGTCAGGAGGGCCCCAGACTCAAGGAGCTACGCCCACATCACCCTTTCCAGTACCTTCCCTGAGTGAGCCCCACTCGGTTTTCCCCAAGAGGGAGCTCTGGGCAGCAACCTACCATGAATCTTTCGGTGGGGACCTACCATGGAGCACAAGCAGGGGAGGGGCAGAGAGAGAATCCCAACCAGGCTGTGCACCATTGGTGCAGAGCCCCACCCGGGGCTTGATCCCACCAACCCTGAGATCAGGACCTGAACTGAAATCAAGAGTGGATGTTTAACCAAGTGAGTGACCCAGGCATCCCTAAACCACCTTCTTTTAAATTGCACAGCTCACATCACTTGGTAAGAAGTTCAGGGCCATGTTCTTCAGGAAGTGTGGCTTCTCTCTCCTCTGGACAAAGGTTCCGCAGCTAGAAAATGAGGCCAGTTCTTCGGAAGGTCTCTGTGTTCCTGTCTGTGCATGCGCCCTGAGCACAGAGGGGGCACCTGGCCGGTTGCCACGCCCCCTTCAGACTAAGGATGACTCCTCATGGGGCTTCTGGGGCAATGACGAAAATGTTCTCGATTACCTGGGCTGTCAAATGATGAATTCTGATCCCATTACATGCATAATTTTTTCCTATAAAAGTTCCTAAAACGTGCCACTTCCAGGCTGTCCCATTTTGGCCGTTCGTACAAAAAGTATTGGAATTTCTCATGCTGTTTTCAGTTGCTCTATTTTTCATTTACAATAAATACACAGTGCTACAATGCCCCACTTCTCCCTTAAAGAAACTAAGAAGCAGAGAAAAGAGTACTATTTGCTTAGTCATTGGGCAAAATATTTAGATGAGAAATAGTGCTACCACCTTAACCATATTTTTAATATTCCACTTGGGTGGGGTGGGGGTAGGGGTTAATGGTAACAAAACCAGACACTGGAAATCCAAAATCTATCTTAGAGATTCTTGCCACACAGGTCTTAACAAATTAGAAGAGCTTTGTCTCAGGGTCTAAAACATAAGCATTCAACCAATGAAACTGATCAAAAAGTATTTTTTAAATGATGTCAGAAAGGGGAGCCTGGATGACTCAGACGATTAAGCATTTGACTCTTGGTTTCCACCTGGGTCATCATCTCATGGTTCCTGAGGTCGAGCCCCTTGGCCAGCCCCACATTGGGCTCTGCGCTGACAATGAGAGTCTGCTTGGGATTCTCTCTCTCCTCCTCTCTCTGTCCCTACTGGCCACTTGTGCTCTGTCTTTCTCTCTCTCTTAAAATAAATAAACTTTTTAAAAAATGTCAGAAAAACTGTTCAAGGAGCAAAATAAATCCTTCTGTGTCCCTTCAATGGCATGCCAGACATCACCCAGCGGGCCTGCCGAGGGCCCTCCGAGCCAACGGGGCACACGCCTTTGACCGACTGTCTATGTCACACACCGTGCAACTGTCAGGGGTTCCAAATAATCTGATCTACAGCAGTGCAAATAAGGTCTGATTCCTGCCTAGAAGAAAGGGTAGCCCAAAACTGCACATTGTACTATTTTTCTAACTAATTTTGTTATCCTTATCCATTAATAAAATCGTTTCAGTAATGCCTTTTTTCCAGTTTCTCAAATTTTCTTTTAATTCCCTCCCGGAATAAAATAAAACTGATGACAGGGGCGCATGGGGTGGCTCAGTCGGTTAAGCGTTAGACTTCAGCTCAGGTCATGATCTCACGGTCCATGGGTTCGAGCCCCGTGTTGGTCTCTGTGCTGACAGCTCAGAGCCAGGAGCCTGTGTCTCCTTCTCTCTCTGCCCCTCCCCCACTAGCACGGTCTCTCTCTTATTTTCTATTTAATAAAAACATTTAAATTTTTTTTTAAAAAACCAATGACATATGTTCATTTACTAACTACATGAAACACATTTTTAACTTTTTGAAAATTATTCTTTAGCAGCAATGATCCATTTTAAAAATCGCGCCATTATAAATCTCTAGAAAAGTATTCACAGCAACTGGTAACAGTGCAACCCACTAGGCTGTGAATTAACTGGTCCATGCTATTTGGGAACAAGATCCTTACAACTCAAAATGATACAGGTGGTAATATACAAACGTCAAGGCCATCACAGAAATCTCACTCCCGATACTTCAGTACGTGACAACTAATGCAAAGCCTTGAACTTCAGTTATATAGATGTGTATCATGCATCTTCTTCTTAAGAGATATAAACAGATTCCAAGTAAATGCATATAGCAGATGAGGTGTGTGTGTGTGGTGTGTTTAAAAACCATAGCTAAAAATATAGTCAGAGCTATGCAATGAAGACAAGTAGAAAACACAACCTAGGAAGCGAAGCAACACCATTTATTCAGAAAAAAACAAAAAATCTTGGTTCTAATCTGTTGCCCTTGTGCTTAAATTTTCCGAGCTAAAGAGCTACACAGCAAAATTAGCAAAGCAAAACACACACATGTAGGCAGGAGTTTTTAAATTCTCAGAACCTTTAAACTCCTCAAAACAAGGGTCTGGGGTTCTTTACCCATCACTTCGTATGACTTCTTTAAACAGGAACTCCAGACATCAAGCAGGAAACAGGGCCAAATCATTCCACTTTATAGAAACAGTGAGAAGAAGGTTAATTCTACCATTCATTTTTCTAAATCTTGTACGAAAACCCATCAACCAAAAATCAATAGTTTCTCAATATAAATAAACCTGATATATGAAAATACATTACAGTAAGTATTTACACAGTAGAAATCACAAAGATGCCTGCAAGTCACAAGTCTCCTACTAAGACTTAAAATAGGAAATTTATTTATGCAATTTCCACAATGTGATTTAAACACACTTTTCAAGGTAACCACACCGTGTTCAGGAAACCATGTAAAGCTATGTGCATGTGTAAACCTGGCCACGTGGAACCACACCCTTAGGTTTAGAGAACTCAGAAGCTTCATGTCACTCCCAGATCTGTGCTGGTACCCCCTTGGCCAGGACAATCTCCTTCTCCTCTTCAGTGCCTACTCTTCCCTTCCAGGACGCATCTGCCCGGCTCTCCACTCTGGGGATGTCAGCGGAATTGCAATAAAAATCCTTCTGTGGAGGCAGTGACCTTTGTCTCTTTGCTCCAGAATTTCTCGGAACCTTGAAAATGCTAATGAGCACAGGGAGTCTCCACGAAAAGACTGCAGTAATGTACCATCTCTTGCTTCTCAGAACTCCAAAGACTAGTCCCCAGGAATTCATATCCAAGTGAAAATGATTCACTTAGCTTGGCTCTTGAGTTTCTTCCACTGAGTGTATGTATTCCTCAGCCCCGAGCTAGGTGTCCACCCAGGCCAGCCACTGATGTCTTAAGTTTGTATCGTTTAGGGGCACCTGGGTGGCACAGTAGGTGAAGCATCCGTCTTCAGCTCAGGTTATGATCTTGCAGTTCATGGGTTCGAGCCCCGTATCAGGCTCTATGCTGACAGCTGAGAGCCCGGAGCCTGTTTCAGACTCTGTGTCTCCCTCTCTCTCTCTACCCCTCCCCTACTCACACTGTCTTTCTCTGTCTCTCAAAAATAAACATTAAAAAAACTTTAAGTTTGTATCATTCAAGTACTAACAACCAGAGGCTACAAAGCATCTTCTTCCTTAGAAGGCCCGGGTTAAAACAAAAATCCTCAAATGGCTCAGTTATCAAACAATAGAATAAGATTTCACTGTCCTGATAAAAGAAAAGTAATTTTTCTGGGCTGAATTTTTCCTCTTTTAGTAAGTGAAAATCTGTAAGATATTACAGTTTTCCTACTCTCCCCGTTTGAAAAAATGCTAGATGTTCTTGGAATGATAGGAGAAAATAAAAACATGCACAGACAAGAAAAATGGCCAATAATCTTAGTCCAAGAAAAATGGCCAATAATCTTAGTCCTCAATCAGAAGCATTTAACCACTTTGAAATTTTTCCAGTCCTTCTGCAGGACAGGAATCTTGTTTGATCCACTAGTATATATAGTGTGAAATCAAAACTTTTTACCTTTCTGTGTAATTCTTGTATATTTCTTGCATATGTTTGTACATTTTATATACTTTATATATATTATATACTTATTTCATAAATTCATTCATTTTATAAGTTTAGGATGATAGGCTCAGTTTCATAATCGTCATGTCATAACATATAAACATGTTTCCACTATTAAAATATTTTTTAACATCTTCCCCCCCACCCCCCATTTGGAGAGGTGGTCACTTCACTGCTTTGTGGAGAATTCAAGTTTTCCCCCAAATTCTAATAACATTTATTTTTTTAACTTTATTTATTTGTTTGTTTGTTTGAGAGAGAGCAGAGAGGGGAGCAGAGGGAGAGAGAGTGAGAATCTGAAGTAGGTAACCTGCCCAGTGCAGAGCCCGACACAGGGCTCAACTCCAAGACCCTAGGATCACGACCTGAGCTGAAATCAAGAGTTGGCCCTCAACCTACTAAGTCACCCAGGAACCCCCACATTTATTTTCTTGTAACAGTTACGCATATTTTAGAAAACAGGGTTGGTTTTACCAAATGCAGGACATAATATATCATTTTGTAACTTGTTTTCATTTCACACTGTATCCTAAGCACCTTCTTTAAATATACTTCTTGGGTTATTTCCTGATTTTTTTAAACAACAACCATCAACCCAGCCAAGTTTCACACGATCTTTGTGAGTCCAAGTCATCATTAATAATATCTATAACCATAATATGTCATTACTACAGGTGGAAATAAATATGCACGCATTATAAGGATGAACCACCTCAGCCAGGAGATACCCTAAATCTGTTGTTTTGTTAATTTTTTAAGAGTTCTCTAATGCCAAGCTTTTGAATCAGCAGTCTTTCCCTAATGAAAGACAGCCATAAAATAGCTCTCAGTCATTCAAAGTGCCTCCAAAGGGAATTACTGATTCAGAGTTTTTCCAGGTCACACTCCCCAGTCGCCATGAAGAGGTGGAGGGGAAGATTACTGTCCTGTTACTATGATTTGGGGGATTTCAAAACAACCTCTGCAATTTATTTTAATGTTTTGTTTATTTCTGAGAGAGAGAGAGAGACAGAATGAGCAGGGGAGGGTCAGAGAGAGAAGGAGACACAGAATCTGAAACAGGCTCTAGGCTCTGAGCTGCCTGTCAGCACAGAGCCCGATGCGGGGCTCAAATCCATGATCGGTGAGATCGTGAGCTGAGCCAAAGTCAGACACTTAACCGACTGAGCCACCCAGGCGCCCCTGCAATTTATGAATTAGTGATGAAAGGTCACTATCAACAGTTTCAATCAACTTGTCTCTCCCACAGTCAGTAATAGACGCATATCCCTCAACACCTCCAAGTTCGTGTAAGGGCATCTGAAGAAGACAGACTGCAATACCTAGAGATTCCTTCCCATCACTCCTCAAAAGCCATTTCTGGATTTATCAGTTTCCTCAGGTTCTGCGGCTTCACTGATTAACCACAGGCCAATTCTTTTGCTGCTTTTTCTTTTATTGAAGTATAAGTGACATACACTCTCCTATTCGTTTCAGGTGTATATCATAGTGATTCAACATTTTTATATATTATGAAACGATTCCCACAATAAATTTAGTTACCATCTGTCATCATACAAAGTTATTACAATATTATTGACTACATTCTCTACACTGTACATTACACCCATGACTTAATTTATATCTGGAAGTTTGTACCTCTTAATCCCCTTCGCCCATTTCTCCCATCCCCTCAAGCCCCTCCCCTGCTGGTAATCAACAATTTATTTCTTCCATCGAGGGGTCTGTTTCCATTTTATTGTTTCTTTGCCGTCTTGTGTTTTAGATTCCACCTATAAGTGAAATCATACAGTGTCTGCCTTTGACTTATTTCATTTAGCATCATACTCTCCAGGTCTATCCACATTGTAAACAAATGACAAGATTTCTCTTTTTTTCTTTTTTGTGGCTGAATAATATTCCTGTGTGTGTGTGTGTGTGCGCGCGTGTGCATGCGCACACACATGCACTCATGCATACACACATACACACCACATCTTCTCTATCCATTCATTTACTGATGGGCACTTGGGCTGCTTCCATAACTTGCCTCTTGTAAATAATGCTGCAAAGAAGGGGTGCATCTATCTCTTCAAACTGGTGTTTGCATTTTCTTCAGATAAATACCCAGAAGTGGAATCGCTGCATAGTATGGTAGCTCTAGCTTTAATTTTTTGAAGAAGCTTGCGCCAATTTACATTCCCACGGACAGTGTAACAAGGGTTCCCTTTTCTCTACATCCTCAGTGACATTTGTTAGATTTGTCTTTTTGATACTGGCCATTCTAACAGGTGCAAGGTGATGTCTCGTTTTGATTTCCATTTCCTTGATGACTGGTGATTTTAAGCATCTTTTCATGTGTCTATTGGCCACTGTAGGTCTTCTTTGGGGGAAAAATGTCTATTCAAGTCCTCTACTCACTTTGTAATCAGGTTGTTTATCTTTTGACATTAAGTTGTGTAAGTTCTTTATATAGTTTGCCTATTAACCCCTTATTGAATGTATGATTTACAAATATCTTCTCCCACTCAGCAGGCTGCCATTTCCTTTTGTTGATGGTTACAACCATGATCCAAATCTCATGCCAAATCAACTCCATGAGATTAAAGATGCTCTTTACTTTTTTTTTTTAATGTTTTTTATTTATTTCTAGGAGAGAGAGACAGCGTGAGCAGGGGAGGGTCAGAGAGAGAGGGAGACACAGAATTCGAAACAGGCTCCAGGCTCTGAGCTGGCAGTCAGCACAGAGCCCGACGCGGGGCTCGAACCCACGAACCGCGAGGTCATGACCTAAGCGAAAGTCGGACGCTTAACCGACTAAGCCACCCAGGTGCCCCAAAGATGCTCTTTAAAAAAGAGAATTATCTGATGACCTTCCCTGCATAATGAATCAACTTCTTCATTAAGTACGTTCTCAAAAAACCACATTTCATATTCTATAGGCATACTATTTTTTTTTAACTTTAGAGAGAGCACGTACTCGCACACACAGCCGCGCGCATGTGAGTGGGGTAGGGCAGAGGGGGGAGAGAGGCGGAGAGAGGGCNGCTCAGTGTGAAGTCTGACACGGGACTTGATCCCACAGCCCTGGGATCATGATCTGGGCTCAGATGCTCAGCCCTGAGCCACCCAGGTGCCCAGTTTACTGTGAATGAATGAGGGCAATACTGTCAGGCAAACAGAGGTTCCATTGCCAGAACTAGTCTCTACCCTGTTCCTGTACAGTGAGCACTATGGCTGCCTGGTGACCTACGTGGAGGTAGGCAAGTCATCTTTTAAAATTATCCTGTATTGAGGATACAGAAAGGGCATGAATAGTTGTTTACCATAAACAACAGGCAAAATCTGTACCCAATTCAACCACAGAACTTAAAACCGTATCTGCCACACAACAGGCAGATAATGAGTTTTCTGAAGAAGCACATGTCTTCGAACAAGACCATTTTTCATTCACCGGAAATGGTTCCCATCAGGATTAGTACATAGGAGGTTATTTAACCTGCCTTTTATTCTACTTAAATTCTGGGGCAGCCTCCACAAACAGCTGCTAGGGTAGAAGTGACAGGTCTCATCAGAAGCATCCTTAAACATTTTAAAAGAAAGACCATGTTTGAAATAACTTTTCTAGAATAGCCCCAGATTTGTCCTGTGGCTCCGCACTGTGCTGTTTCAACTCAATGACATCAACCCCCCACATCTCCCTGGGAAAGGGCAAAACTCACTCCTTAGAAACCAAACACAGCTCCGTGAAATACACTTGCCCGAAGCCACCTGCCCATGTGCAGAAATGGTCCCCACCTCAACAGATGTGGAGTCCAGTCAGCTGCCAATTCATTTTTTGACTTTGAAAAAGTCTTTCCTGCCATCTCAGTGCCTCCGGGTGCGTGTGGGGGTGTAAGTGCGAGTTTACCCTGTGACACAGGAAGCCGGGCGAGACGCTATCTCTCATCTCCGATTCGGGACTGAAATGATTTGCACTTACAATTATTCCAATTATTCTAACGATCCCAAATTATGAGCACGAGTCGAGTTTGATTACTGTTGATTAAAAAATTGCCATGGGACGCAATGTGGGATAATGGATGATACAAGTTTAAAATTAAGAAATGTAAATATGACACCGAGTAGAAGACATTGGAAATATGTGGGGGCATTCTTGGATGGCAGGCACAGTCATTGGGGCTCCTGCCGCATCAAGTGAGTGGGGTCTAGAGAAGCCAGATGTTCTCAAGTATGTGGGACAGGCCCATACCTGCGGTCCCGCCTTAAACAACAACTGTGAGCAATGCTGAGGGATCTGGATTGCAGGCCACACGGTTTCTCATGAGCTGTGTGCCCTTTAATGACCTGTGGTTAAGCCACTGAATTCTGAGTCTCAAGTTCCTCCAAGGTAAACTGGAAAGATGAGTATTCACCTCACAGGGTTCTTTGGGTGATATGTGGCGTGGGCTTGAAGGAATGTCCCACGTCCCCATCCTGGCCCTACACCTGCGAACTGGGAGCCCCTATGAATCCACTTAACCCCTCCAGTCTCCTCATCCATGAAATTCGGGCAAAAAAGTGGCAGAGTTTTGATGAGTAGGGGCTCAATGCACATCAGCCACGTTACTATTAGAGCAGGGCTAATTACTAATAGGTGTGCGACGGGCGCTCCCAACTCCATGGCCACTCGAAACCAGCAGGAGAATCCAGGCTCACACTTCCAAAAGCTCAGTGATGACACCGCATCTCTGATGACCAGTGACGAGAACAATTAGTAATAGACCAGCAGGGTGTACTCATTAGTGACATTGGCGTTTCAGCAAGTGGTCTCTTAAAACAAATCTGCAAACTAGTGTTCTGTCTTGCTTAAAAAAAAAAAAAAAAAAAAAGACACATGAATGACACTGACTAATGTGGCACGGTACATGCAGAGCTTTCCAAGTCCGCCCCACAATATAACTAATAGTCTAGAGGATTAAGTGGCAAAGCCCAGCATCCAAACTCCAGGTTAAACCCTGAAACACGTAACCAAAGAGCTACAACATCCCAGAACCAGTTTCTTCCAACATCCTGACACCCTAGTAAGATTTAGCTTTGAGAAAATAGTGGGTATTTTTGCAAACAGCGTTGCAGACATGCGTAGTTATTAATAAGTTTACCGCCTGCCCTGTAAGAAGCTAACATGCATGAAGCTGGCAGGAAAATGTCACGTGGACTGCTAACACCCAAGTGCAGATGAAAACAGAGCAGCAACACAGTTATTTGGGGACAATACGTTGTAAACACCTCAGGCGCTTAAGACTTTGCACTAACACACTCAGCACATCTCCAGTGTTCAGGAGGCTGAAGTGCCTCATCCGAGGAGTGAGTGAACCCCATTCTAAGCCCATCATGGTAGCTTGAAGTTCTGGGATGTAAACGGGGTCCTGGGTGCTCAGAGTCAGGATCATGCTGTATCTGCAAAGGGAGGGACTTAATTAATGAGTAGACTGTACTTGCCAGAAATCACACATGCTTGAGACACCTTCCTTTCGGGAGAAAATGTTTGAAGAGATACCTCATATTTAATTGGCTCAGTTTCACAACTGCTGTTAGGATGCAAGGTGAAGGACAACTGGCCATCCACCCAACAGACTTTCAAGTTCTGGCTGTCCCAAGATCTTCCATGGACATATATCCTTTGACAGAGAAGTTTACTGTATAGATATACTCAGACATGTGTGCAATGACAAAGGATATACCTCTGCATATGGCTTATAAAAGCATAAGTGGGGGAGGGGGGGATGGTTAAATACATCTGGTCATTCCATACACTGCAACTATGTAGCTACTACAACCAATGGGACAGACTTATGTGTGCTGATCCGTAAGCACCTCCTAGGAGTACCGCCCAGTGAAAAGCGTGAAAAGCGCAAGGCATGGAACGGTGTGGACCTTGCATGCAGTCTGTGCTTGTATTTGCATAGAACATATGAAGAACCAAGACAACTGAAACCGGCGTGCGGAAGCATTGGGGGTTTCACTTTCTAGATCCTTCTGTGTTGCTTAGAGAATTTTTGTGAAGCACGTGCATATATTTCATTTGCCAATGAAAAAAGGAAACAACTTTTTTTAAAAAGTAAAAGATAGATGTAGTAGTGATAGAGAGAGAGAGATTTTTCCCAGTTTCTCTTTAATATTGAATCTAACGTATTAAATGATAAGCATGACCAGGGCAGGCAGATTTTTAAAAACACAGCAGCAATTACAGTCCTAGCTTCCCTATGAAACTGCTAACCAGCTTTCCTAAATTCTGTTAGATGAGGTGTGAGTGCGTGTGCGCGCGTGTGCGCGCGCGCGCGCGCGCACACACACACACACACACACACACACACACACACACAATCCGCAGATGCCTGCAGGACACAGGCCCATAAAACGATTGAAAAGTTTGTTTTTGTCTTCTGGTATAAATCGTTCTTTAATGGCCCTAAATGTCTTGCCCCCTTAGTGTCAAGTATGTCACAGCACCAAGCACAAGGTCCTGCATAGAGTAAACATCACAAAAGCATCCTGCTGGTTGTCCGGCTCTTTCTCCCCTAGCCAGATGCCCGGGGGACCCGGGAGCAGTCAGCTTGAGCAAACGTCCATGGCTGGCCCAATCCTCAACTAACTCAGGCCAGCCCCATAGATATGGATAGGTGTCACCTTGCCCAAGAAGGAACAGATGTGGCCACAGCAGCTGCATGGCTCCCGGACCACAGTTTAGGGGCCGTCGGCCACCCCTGGGCCTTCCTAGCCCACATTCCTGGCAATCACATGGCTTCTAGACAATAAAAACAGCTCTCTCCTACCAGCACCTAGGCCTGCCCTCCTTCTGGATCCGTGCAGCACAAGTGCGTGACCTCAAGCAAACTGCTTGGCCTCCCCGCTCCTGTATTTCTCCATCTGCAAAATGGGCCCAGTAACGCCCCCTACTTACAGCTCCTGGAGCTGCAGCGAGGATAGGGCATGTAAGGCTTTCACCTAGGCGCTCTCCACACACGTCAGAGAGGAGCATCAAGCACCAGCATCTTCGCACACAGCCCTGAGGCCGCCTCCACTCTGGTATCCCTGATTCCACACTAGCATCTTCTCAGGAGCCAAGGTGATCTTAAAAGTGGGGAGGGGTGAGCTCACCCTGATGAGCTCCCTCTTGGTCCCACCAACAACACCCTGCTGTTATCACAGAACCAAGTCCAGAAGCTTCTCCAGGCTGCACCAACCATCAGTAACTCTGGGTCCACCCCCATGCCCCGCCCCCCCCCCGCACCAGCCAGATGCCCTCAATACTCTTTTTCGTTAAATGTGTCACTCTTACAAATAGGAGGATGCCTGATAAGGACCATTCTGCACTGGAGTGTGGGCACCACTCACCACCACGCTGCCAGTAGCTGGTAGGTATTAAATTCCGTTCCGTATCCTTCCATTGAGCGGTTCAGGCCACTTGATTCATCCACCCACCATCCAACACCGAGCTTAACAGAGAAGCACGACCCTCCCTTACAGGCTTCACTCTGGAAGTATCATCTTTAGCTAGCTGACCTTGACCCTCAGCCTCGAGCCCAGAACACTGCTGCTAATGCGCTCAAGGTATGCTGATCTCACCCTGGACTCTGTTTCTAAGAGAAGGTCACGCACTTTGCACCGACAAGATGAAGGGAATGAAGACTTCAAGCACGCTGAGAGTCAGAGAAATAAAGATTCAGGGTCTCAATGATTTCCCACCATCTTTACTTTCCCAATGAATGCTATCTGGTGGGTCGGAATAACGTAATTTGAGAAAGGTACCTGAGATGCAAGCCCCTTTTATCCTTCAGAGGGCAGAGTTCACAGCCAAGCACTTCAATCCTTTATTTTTTTTCTTTTGTTAAATTATTATGTCTAATTCTGGTAAAATATATGTAGCGAATTTACTATCCTAACTACTCTCATGTATATAGTTCAATGGTGTTAAGAATATTCAGGGGCACCTGAGTGGCTCAGTCAGTTAAGTGTCTGACTTTGGTTCAGGTCATGATCTCATAGTTCATACGTTCAAGTCCCATGTCGGGATCTGTGATGACAGCTCAGAGACTGGAGCCTGCTTCAGATTCTGTGTCTCCCTCTCTCTCTGCCCCTGCCCTGCTCACACTGTATGTCTCTCAAAAATAAACAAACATTTAAAAAAGCTTAAAAAAAAAAAAAGGAAGAATATTTAGTAGAGGGGCTCAGTTGGTTAAGCATCTGACTCTTCATCTTGGCTCAGATCATGATCTCACAGTTTGTGAGTTTGAGCCCCATGTTGGACTCTGTGCTGATAGCACAGAGCCTGCTTGATAGTTTCTCTCTCTCTCTCTCGCTCTTTCGCTCTGTCTCTCTGCCCCTCCTCCACTCATGCTCTCTCTCTCTCTCAAAATAATAAACTTAAAAAAAAAAAGGAATATTCAGTGTTGGGGCATCTGGGTGGCTCTGTCAGTTAAGCATCTGACTCTTAATTTCGGCTCAGGTCATGATCTGGCATTGTAGAATCGAGCCCCATGTTGGGCTCCATGCTGAGTGTGGAGCCTGGTTGGGATTCTCTCTCTCCCTCCACCACTCCTCTGCCCACATGTGTGCATGCATGACCTCTCTCTCTCAAAAAAAAAAAAATTTAATTTAAAAAATTTATAGAACTTACTATACAATCACCACCACGACCACATGCAGACTTTTCCATCATCCCAAACTGAACCTCTGTACTTACTGGACAAGAGCCACCCACCCTCTCCCACAGCCCCTGGAAGCCACCACTCTACCTTCTGTCTGTGTGGATTTGTCTGCTCCAGGGACCTCACGTCGGTGGAGGCAGACCGTACCTGTCCTTTCGTGTTGTCTTACTTCACTCAGCATGATGTGCTCAGGCACACCTACCTCATAGCACGTCAGCCCTTCCTTTGTGAAGCTGAATAGCACTGGACTGTGTATACGTGTCACACTTTGTTTACCCGTGTATCCACGGGTGGACACTGGGCCACCTCTACCTCTTGGCTAGTGTGGAAAGTGCTATCAGGAACTTGGGTGTGCAAATCTCTCTGCAAGAGTCCGTTTTCAATTCTTGGGAGCGTAATTTTCATTTTTGGAGGAACCACCAGACCTCTTTATAGTGGCTGTTTCCACCGGGGCACAAGGGTCCAATTTCTCCACAGCCTCATCAACATTTGCATTTTATGGGTGTTTTGTTTTGTTTTTCTACAGTGGCCATCCTAATGGCAACCCTTTATTTTTCAAACTTTCAAACTGGTTAACTGAATTAAATTTGTGTCTCACCTCTCACCTATGCAGTCGGTTAAGGATGTTAGCAAACCCACCTCTCTTGAGTATGCTAAATATTCACCTTCAGACAGGTGATTTTCATAGAGCAGCTAAGATGAAAACAAAAACAAACAAAAAACAGAAAACAAGCAAAAAAACACACTTAAAAAACCAAAAACAGAAAACTCTGGACACAAAATCACCCTGTATTCAAACCTGAAACTGCCACCTCGCAGACTGGTAAAGTGCCTTTTGTAAACCTCAGTTTACTCATTAATGAACTCGAGCTCACAGATTACTCATCTGTGAAACACTCGTTTCTGGAAGCCGTCGGGAGAAGTGCATCGCAGCCTGTGCCTGGCACCTCACCAGCTCTGGAAGAACAACAGGCAATGAGGAGGAGGGGTGCTGCGTGACTGTCAGAACACCATGAACAGGTAACTCACACAACAGTCCCACATTCAGCACTGTATTATCCATGTAGCCTCTCCTCGCGCTTGCTCCCTGCAATTTACACGCACCCTTTGCAAGCTTCAAAGCTGTCACTTAAGTGGTAAACAAGAGCTTGTCACATACTTTACATTGCATTTGATCTAGTTAAAGCGGAAAGGGAGAGCACACTGTAAGCAAGGCTGTTTTTCTCTGTTCTCTCGCTGAATAGTCAAGGGCAAATGGCTCTCTTTTAAATGTGTGGCTTTGGTTAAGTCACACCCTGTACTAAAAAAACAAGCAAGACCTGCTGAAGCCTCGCTGGGGACCCTTTACTTGGCTCCTTTATCTGGCATCTCGAGTACATTCACAGAACGTGAGGGAAAGGTGGAAATCATTTTACCCAAACTCCCACCAAATAACTGTTGCTGATTAGTTCTGTTTCTACAATTTATTAATAACTCCCAGTGAAGTATAAAGTACTTGGGAACCTGAAGCTGACTTCACAGTTAAGCAAATCAAATAAATGGAAATGGATCTTAAAATAAAAGTTAACTTAGGGGTTCCCTGGGTGGCATAGCTGGTTAAGCATCTGACTTCGGCTCAGGTCATGATCTCATGGTTCATAGTTCAAGCCCCATGTCAGACTGTGCTGACAGCTCAGAGCCTGGAACCCGCTCCAGATTCTGTGTCTCCCTCTCTCTCTGCCCCTCACCCGCTTATACTCTGTGTCTTTCTCTTTCTCAAAAAATCAATAAACATTTTTAAAAAGTTAAATTAAAAGGATGCTAATGCACCATCAAAAACACTCGTAGAGGGACGCTTGGGAGACTCAGCTGGTGAAGTGTCTGACACCTGGTTTCAGCTCACGTCATGAACTGTGAGTTCAAGCTCCACATCAGGCTCTGCAGTGGCAGTGCAAAGCGTGCTTGGGATTCTCTCTCTTTCTCTCTCAAATGAAATAAATAGAACTTTAAAAAAAATTTTTTTAATTAAAAGAAAGAACAACACTTTAGACCCTTACACGTATGTATGTCCTGGGTGTTTTTCTAAGCACTTTACAGCTATTCACACCTGTGATCTCACAGGGACTCTGATTTGGATCCCACTGGCATTACGATGCATGTCAAGTATTCCTTAAAATTTTGATGCAAGAGAAACATTCACGTAAAACAACACTCCAGAACTTTCATTATCTTACTGGCTTCAGGTTTCTAGACTGTCTGCATGTCTCCATCTTGGCTAACGTAAGCGCAGAGTAACCTCTTTCTCCCAGGAACCCTAGGAAGTGGCTGGAAACATGGGGATGCACTGGTAAGGCCTCTCTTGAGGTTCATTAGTTCAGGTTTAACCACAAAACTGTCTCAAACACTGTTCTGTTAAAATCCTTTCAGTTGCTTTCTAATTTCCAGTAACTAAGGTGTGTGAGTATGTCACATTTTATCTTTCACTGGTGGTCGAAGATTTAGCATGGGAAATCAGCCCACTGTCCGGAGAACTCTATCTCTAACTGGCCCTAGGAATGGCCTCCAAGGTGACGCGGACCAGTCTGACCACTTGTTTCAGAGACCATCCTTCCTCAGGGGTATCTCTGGGCTTCCTCCGATCACATTCAGATGCCGCATTCCTGGCCAGGGTGTGACACCAGAGCCTCCCCTCCAGGTCACAGGCCACTCACCGTCCCTTATAGGCGACTCTGATCCCTTATTTGGGATGCTGTCCAGGTTCCACACTGAATTACTACTATTTTCCCCTTTCTAAATCAATTATTACATCTGTGGGGAGAACAATGACATACTTTGATCTCAGAAACTGACTCGTGCATCTGACTGCTTAATAAATACCTGCTGAGCACCTGTCCCTTGCCAGGCACGGTGGCGATGCTGGAGATACCACCGTGGGAAGACAGACATCCCTGCCCTTGAGGACTTACAGAAAGGCAGGCCGTGGCAAGTAAATAAAGATAGTATCTGTGCTCTGGTGACACGTGCTTCCAAGTAAACGAAGCACGGATAGGCACCAGGGGGCTGGTGCTGGGACCTCAGTCCACTGCCTGCCCAGCACAGCACAGGAGAGGTCTTCCCAAAGCAGAAACTACCTCGTCACATCCTACGTAACACAGAGCAGCACATCAAGCCTTCTGTGCAGACACCCAGGGTCTTCATGGAGCACCCGGCCCTGCCACGTTCATGTCTTCTCTTCCTCTCTTGTGACTTGTGCTCTGGCCGTGACACCTAGGCTTCCCCCAAAACGTGTCTTGCCGTGGTCCCCATTTCTGCACCTGCCCCCCCCCCACTTCTGGGAGCTCCTCTCCCTCATCCATCACAGCACCTCCTGAGATGTGCCTCCAAGGCTGAAGGACAGGACAGAGGGAAGGAATCCTGCCTGCAAATTCTACCATTCTAACACAAATGAAAACAAGGTCCTAAATTGTCTGAAAATTAAGTAGCAACGATTTACAATTCCATGTTTTATACATCACTTTTATACAGAATTGTGTACTATATACAATGGTACTTGGTATATATATTTTTTAATTATCCTAGGTAGAGCACTTAATCAAATATGTTTGATTTTCCCCTCTTTTCTGGGTTAATTAAGGAAATTAATTTGCAGAGGTAATTCCATGATTCACACACAGGCTGAGAAAAATTAGCAGGCATTTCTTGAGCTACAGCAGCCTGTAAATAAACATGAATATGTGAATGCCCACAACCAAGCAGCACATACGCCCACCTGCACAGACCCCGGGAGCCACGGTGCAATGCGATTCAACAGGTTGTTCCTAAGACCTCATGGGGGCGCCTGGGGGGCTCAGTCGGTTAAGCTGCCAACTTCAGTTCAGGTCATGATCTCACAGTTCGTGAGTTCAAGCCCCACAGAAGGGAGGGGAAATGTCAGCTCTGTGCTGACAGCTCAGAGCCTGGAGCCTGCTTCAGATTCTGTGTCTCCCTCTCTCTCTGCCCTTCCCCTGCTCACACTCTCTCCCTCTCTAAAAAATAAATAAACATTAAAAAAGATTTCTAAAATCTATTGAGATACTCTGTCCTATGTTTGGTGCTGCAGGAGTTTCCAAAAAGGGCTGAAATAAGAAGCCCACTTGCAAAGGTGTTAGAGGATGTGGTGAGATATTCAAATCTATGGTTCATTAGAAGCTGAACCAAAAAAATCTTAGGACTAATTTTTTCTAGATAATTAGACATAATTACAGAAACAATTACAATTTTAAGCTTGAGTATTTAATGAAAATAAAATTGCACATTTTGCTTCATCGTCCATTTTTGCTGTATGTATATATGTATGTGTGTACGTCTGCTCTGGGGAGGGAGGAATTGGGCTTTGGGGTTCTCTTAAATTTGTTTCCTTGGACAGAGGGCTCGCTTTGTGGACAGAGACTGTCTTCACAGAACTGAACAGGAGAGTCACAAATGCCTGACATGGGCCCTGCTCCCCCCTGTCCCTCATGCGAACCCGTCGCCCTGGGAACCTCCGTCGCACAAGACCTCCATCTGCGGCTGTAACTGAGCAGAACCTGGGGAATCACCTCCCGCCTGTAAAAGAGGGCTCTGAACTTCCAACTCCAGCTTCCCACACACAAAGATGACTTCCAAACGAGGAAAGAAAAAGACAGCACGAGAAGCTGGGGAGGAACGCTGATGCCCAAGGGGGGAGGGGACGGCCCCCACTGAGGACCTGCTTCCTGCGCATTCATCCACGACAGAGAAGCAATCACACTCTGTAC
Organism: Crocuta crocuta; assembly: GCF_008692635.1. Classification (NCBI taxonomy): domain Eukaryota; kingdom Metazoa; phylum Chordata; class Mammalia; order Carnivora; family Hyaenidae; genus Crocuta; species Crocuta crocuta. The sequence continues at coordinate 6,052,239 of NW_027528640.1, forward strand.
ACTGACGCACCTCCGGCCCTCTCTACCTGGAAGGTTTAGTCTTTTGGGCCTGAGCAGAATAACAACTATCAGCCCACATCTCACATCTCACGTGTGCCTAATGAGCTGTTTCTAAATTCACTATAATTTTAGGATTCTGCTACTTAACACTGGGCAGATACAACATTTTGTCACCTGAGAACACCAGGGCAGGAGGAAAGAAAGAAGAAATACCTGTCCTTCAATCTCCAGATCCTTACCTTTAAATGTATTCCGGCAGACGCCCTCAAGACCTCACATGCTTTTTCTAAGGAAGTGACAAGGTGCAACTTTATACATATACATCAGCTTTTCAGTCTTAACAACAGCTCTCAGAAGCAGGTTGACTTGGTACAGGTGCGAAAATGAACTTATCACCCAAGTAAGACTCTCAGCACAAATCAGTTCTCCCATGAGAATGCAAAGAGGAACTACAAACAGTTAAGTCCCACCTGAAACAAAACAAACTAAAATACCAGTACGAAGCCATGACCCACACAATGGCTGCCAGAGAAACTCTTCAAGCCCTCAGAGAATCCTGGGAGAGAATCACCACCCCCATCCCTGCCCCAGCTGGACAGGAATCGCCACCTTACTGGGAATGACTGTCCCATGTTCCTCCCAGAGGCGTGAACCCCCTTGTGATGCCTGCAGAAAGCGCAGCCCTCCGTGAAAAAGTTTTAGATGCTCATCTGCCTTCGTCACTGAGAGGGAAATGATTAGCAACCGCCTGGGCAGGGAGGGGAAATGAACTTACGGGCTTGTGTGAAAACAACAAAACACTGTTTCTCCAGAACAGTTGATTAAGAACATGCTGTCCTAAGTGCAGTCAAGTGAAACGTTCCTTCCTGGTTCCCAGCCCTCAGAGGAGGAAAGAACAAAGCTGCTGGCTTGGCTGCCAATGAACAAAGCCTGGGGGTCACCTCCGTGTGCATACACTGTTCCAGGGTCACTGTTCTTCTGGCAGCCAGAACTGAGGCCGTGGAGACACTGAGGCCAGAGGGCTGTCAGAATATACTGACCGTGTTGCTGTATGTATTTATCACAGCAGGTTATTAAGGTCGTACGGGTTTTACAAAGAGAAAGAAGGAAGACAAAGAAAGCTGAGTAGGTAACACTGACGCTATGCTGTTTTGTAACTATATATCCTCTCCATGAGAATATATAAGATATTCTCATGGTCCTGGGAATCCAGAAGCATGTTCTATCTGCTCTGCTTAAGGAAGATTCTGAATGAGATGGCCCATCTGAACAGTGAACACATTTCCTGTGTAGAAATTGGGACACAACCTAGCAAGCCTAAACATGTATGTAGACTCCCCCCGGCAGAATTTTGCAACCAAGGAGAGGCTCACAAAATCCCGCTGTGTCCCCACCCTGCCCACCGAGCAAGATTCCCAGGCCCCTCCTCTGGAGATCTGACCCAGCAAGCCCAGGTGGCGCCTGAGAATCTCGACTTAACAAGCGCCCCGAGGAGATTCTTACACTCAGGCAAGTTTGGGGAACACCAGATTGGAACCATGATACCCGGCAACACCTCACTCTCTTTGCGGCAGTTTTACGTTTAAATCCCACTTAGCGTAGTATCAATTACAGTGCCTTATAAATGGTGACAATAATGAGTATTTGTCTTCTCCTAACCCCTCAAATAACAATACAATTTTGGTAATGCCCATTTTAAAGGAAGGGGTCACGTGACTTGTGCAAGATTACACAACCAGTGGGTGATGGGGGAGGGGAGGGTGTTCAGGCTGCAATGGCTACACTGGAAACCACTCCGTACACTGCCAGCTCTTCCGCAGCACAGATCTCGCTCCCTTGTCCGGGGATGGCAGTTGATTTACTCTCCAAGAGTCAAAAAGTAGAAAAACAGTTCTGAACTATCAGTCGTTTCAAATTACATACAGGCTGTGTGGACACCCAGAGATCCACCAGCATCTCTGAGAGGGGGTTTTCATCCTGTGCTGCTCCCACGTTTCTCTTCCAGGGAGCCTGATCCCAGCCTTCACATCTCTCCCAGAAAGTATAAAAGAGGCCAAAGGGCCACGGACCCTCCAAGAAAAACTCCTAAGTAGCTTGGAGAAATTGCAACGTGCTGTCATTAGGCCCTAAATCTGAACAATATTATCAGATGAAGAGCTAGATGTTTCCAACTCACTAGTAAAGAATAAAACAGTATGTGATATCCAAACATTTTTCATGGTTGCTTTTTTCAATCACATCTAACCTAACACTGGATTAAACCGTGTGTGTGTGTGTGTGTGTGTGTGTGTGTGTATCAAATGTTTCTATTTGTCGTGCCTAAAAAAGTCTTGACGTGTCAAATGAACGGTATGGTATCCCCAGCACCCTCCTCTTTCTAGCCTCGGATTATTTACAGGTCGATCAAGTTTGGAAAGAATACAAAATCAGAACCCAACTCAAAGTCACAATTTGTTCATCGAGTCCTTATCGAGGGCCGGCATGCGCTAGGCAGTGCCGCGGGTGCCGTGGACACAGCCGGGACAGCAGGGCCCGAGCCCTGCCCTCCAGAAGCTCACCTCCTCCCAGACGACGAACACTAAGCAAACAAGGAACCAGTGGCAGCGTGGCCACCCGCACAGCCCTGCGAGTGAGACAGCAGCGGCGGGACCGGGGTGGCTGCAGTGACCCCACACGTCTCCCCAGGTAAAGGGCCCTCTGAGCAGAGCCCTGAGGGAGATGGGGAGCGCACCCCCAAAGGGTAAGGAGAGTGTCCTGCATCCGAACCACAAATCCCCCCAGTTTCCTCTCTGTCCAGATGCCGCCACCCTTCTCCCCACCACTCCAGTCAATCAGGGGGTCCGGTGGATGCACCTCCTTCATATCCAAGTCCGGCCCCCCCGCGGAGCAGCACACGGCCTTGTCACCACAAGCCTGGATGACTGCAGAAGCTGTACCCCATCTCCCCATGTCCTTCCTGCTCCGGACCCACGTCTATTCACTAAGAAGCCACAGTCATCTTTATAAAAGGCGCTTCGAACTGTATCCGTGCCTTCTCTGCATAGCTCCATGCTTCCCACTGCTCTCTGGAGGGAAATGTGGACCCCCCATAACCAGGCCCTGCGGGCACCGACCAGCCCTGCTCAGCTCTCTGATCATCCCCACGCCTCGGTCCCAGAGGCTCGCTAGCCTTCTTCCAGCTTCTCCACCAAACCTAGCTCCTTTCTGCCCTTCCCCATCCCCCCCAGCATACCCTCCCAGTCATCCCGCAGACCTCCAGCTAGCAGCCGCTGCCCTCCCGCCCCCCACCCTGCAGACCTACAGCGTGCACCTCCTGTAGCCCGCACTTCCTGAGGCTAAAGCACCACCTCTGCACTCAGCATCTGTCCTGCCCCTGGGAAGCTGCCACCAGCTCCCGCCAGCTCCACGGCGGCAAGGACCACATCGGGTGAACTCGCGTTTGTCTGGTACCCTAAAAACTACGTGGGAAGATGCTCCACAAATGGGGGCATTACCCTCACATGCCCCCAAGTAATGGAACCTCACTTTGCAACCACACCAGGGGCTGAGCCCACGAGGTCGGAGGTGAAGAAGGGCAGGCGCCCGCTGGAGTTCACAGGGAGCAACGGCTGTGACCAGGAGCCACAAGCAGTGGTCAGACTCCAAATCCCTGCAAAGCGGGTGAATCGGTGCCCAGTGTCACCGTACCAAGCGGGTCACTCGGTGCTTGAGCCCACGCCCCGGCTCGCAGGCCCAGAGGGGGGCAGTGACTGGCCCCAGGTCACACGGCCACTGGATAGGGCCCCTCCCCTCGAAGGTGCCCCAGGGACTTCCCCTGAGTCCAGGCTCTGCATCAAGCTATCCTAAGGAACCCTGTGACGCTATGAAGACGCTAAGGCAGCCTCTAGAGAGGAGCCAAGGCCGAAAAGAAGGACCCACGGCTGTCCTTTCTCGCAGCTGTGCTGGGTCTGGGCCCTTCTGGGCGCCAGACCCCAGCAGCACCGAGGTCCCGGGTGCAGGATGGCTTCTGTATGAGAGGGAGGGGCCGTGGGAGTCACCNAATCAGCGAACGGCCACAAGCCTGCCACAATGCCACCACTCACCAGCCACCACGAGTGGCCTGGGTGGCAGCTGTGTATACCCAGCGCTCTTCTGCTGAGACAGCACGACGTGGCCTCCTGGCAGCCCCAGGGGCTTCGGGCCCCACATGCTAAAACCCGGAGCGGCTCCTCCCAGGAGAACTTCTGTTCGGTCCGGGAGATCCCAGGTGAGCAGCCCCACAACAGGGTCACCTCCGCTTCGGGNTGCTCCGCGGCAGCGATGCTCTACTTAAGGCCAGAAGCATGGGGGGCCCGGCAGGCCTAGTGGGTGCAGTATGTGGCTCTTTACCTTGGGGGCGTGAGTTTGAGCTCCATGTCGGGTGGAGAGATTTCTTAATGAACCATAGTCACTCATTCTGTGAGGTATTATTTTTAAGTAAAAATCATGCAAGGATGTACGTAAGAGCACCTCAAATGTGTAAAGAGCTCAGCAAGCCAGGAGAAGTAAAAGACCCACCATTCTGCAAACCACACTTGAGGACTGAGATGTAGGGGACAGAAGTGGTCCCGAGTGTCCCTGACGCTGAGGGTGCCCCAGCGCAGATAGGCGGGATGTGGTCTGGGACTGCCTCAACTCCTCCCTTTCCTCCTCACCAAACTGGGGAGAACATCACCTGGCCCCGGCGGGACAGCACATGGGAGACAGGAAGTTGCCCCTCGAGCCCATGAATGGCACAAACTAAACCCTAAGTTAGCACCTGCTTCCTTCCTTGATGCCCTCGAAGCGCTTCCTATCTTCACTACGAACATTCCTCTTCCCTCTGACTAACCTCTCAAATTCTTCTTTCAGAACTAACAACCACAGAGAGAGGCGCCTGGGTGGCTCAGTTGGTTGAGTGTCCAACTCGGCTCAGGTCCTGATCTCGCGGTTCATGGGTTCGAGCCCCATGCAGCACTCGGAGCCTGGAGCCTGCTGCAGCTTCTGTGTCTCCCTCTCTCTGTCCCTGCCCCACCTCATGCTCTGTTTCTCTCTCTCAAAAATAAACATGAAAAGAAATTTAGAAAAAAACAACCCACATAGACTCTTCCTCAGCAATTCCATACACCTTCCCCACAGACACATGTGGAAAAGCTTGTAAAGATATACATCTGATAAAGGTCACTCCAGCACTGTTTGTGACCTTCAGAAAAAAGTAATGCCTGCTAATTAGAACACTGTAGAATACTATCAGTGGGTGCTGACGGAAGGAAAGAACTTGTAAGGTATAAAACTTGACATGCTGTGATCAAATGGATAAAAAAAATTAATTACAAATGCTAGCTTTGGTATCCAAATATTTTACCAGTGGGGAGGGGGAAAACGATTCAGGGTGGCAGGATATGGTGGGCAAAACCACAGCCCCCAAGTCCACACCCTGAGGCCCGGAACCTGTAAATGCATTAGTTTAGCAGGAGAGGTCGATTGAGCATAGTAAGACGGGATGAGGACCCAGGATTACCCGGTGGGGCCCAATCTAATTGCATGGGTCCTTAAAATCAGAGACCCTTTCCTGGCTTTGACGACACAGGAACGGCCACGCACAAGATGGAGGAAGAGGGCACGCCAAAGAAAAGCGGTGGAAGGTGGTCGAGACACAAAGCCTCTGACGTGGTGATTTCACCGGGCTTCTCATCCACAGAAGCCGAAGAGCATAAATTTCGGCTCCACAACACAAACGCTGGGGTGATTATGTACAACAGCAATAGAAACGGATATGGAGAGGAAAGAGGGGGTAAATGACTTATAATTTATCTTTTACCGGATGTGTAATGCTTTTATTTTAACTCTTATGTAGGTGGGGAGGGAGGAAAGAAATTCTTTGCCAAGCCTCTATGTCATGATCCCATGACCACAAAAGCTTTCACTTTCTCCAAAATTGGAGGAAAAAGTTAAAAACAAAAACAAAAACAAAAGCAAAAACAAAATAAGCTTCCACATAGCACTCAGCTCCTTCTGCATGAACGACCCTGGCTTTCTCTTTTCTACAGCAGACCAAGTTCTGCTTCCGCTTGGAGGCCCACCTCACGTCCCCTCTCCAGTCGGGGCCTCCTCCCGGGGGCCGGTTCATGGGGCCGCACAGGCCCTGGCGGACCCTGCTGGACACAGAGCTCCCGAAGAACACCGCCTGAGCCAATAGTCAGGACATGCGGTTGATGACTGGTCAGGGCTGGCCCGACAGAAACGATCGCTGGATTGCACTAATTTCAAACCAATCTAGGCAGCACCGGTTGGAAATGAGCGATGGGGTCTGTGTGGGAACAGACTGATGTAACCCCACACACAGTATCCCCACATCTGCTCCAGAAGGCGTGGTCTGTCAGTCCCACAAATCACAGCCAGGAGTTCAGAGTTTAAGTCTCCGTTCAAAATCAATTCTGACTTTGATTTACGAAGGCTGTTGATCATCAAGAGGCCCTGCTTCGGAGCTCGAGGGTTTCAATTTTCGAGTTTGAATCTTCCAGTTCCTGCTGTAAACATTTGCGAGTTACATTTAAATCAAGCCACTGGCTGTCACCCATGAGATCAGCCCCCCAACACCGCCTTCCAGCACATCAAACACGATGGGACATTTTACAATCCACTGGGGGAGGGATCGCAGCACAGTGGTTAACGGCTCAGAGTTAGAACTTTCTAAAACCCCAAGTCTGCTCTATTACTGACACTTTTAATGGCAAAGGAGCCAGGAGAGGAGACAGTGACACCTGATTAAATGCTCACATAGTAATGATCGCCTCCGATTGCCTCCGACTGCCTCCAACTGCCTGTGCTCAAGTTCCAGCAGAAGTCCTGTTTGGACCCCCTGTTTAACAAATCCTAGAGCACGCCCTGTATGAGATGGTCGTCTCAGCTGCTCCATGAGGGACCAGAGTCCTGGAGTGCCCATGCTCCCCTGTGCGCAGGAGATGCCCGTGTAACTGAGGACAAGCCCGCATCCAGCCCCCAGGTGAGGGGCAGACACGCACAGGTGTGAAACCAAACCACATCGTTCATTAGTCATGTCTGTTGCTGGTGGCCTTTTCATCTCAAAATTCAATTTATTAGGGTATAATTTATGCAGTAACCCTTCCGCTTTCATGACAGCTCTCTGAATTTTGAGCACACCATACAGTCATGTAATCACCTCCCCTGTCAAGGTAGAGAACATTTCATTCATTCCAGAAAGTTCCGTGTGCTCTTTGTAAAGTCACTCTTCCCTGGCCCCCATTAACCCCTGGTCTAGCTTCTGATCTACTTCAGGTGTCCCCAGAACATCACAGGCCCTTCAGAGTCATACAGAATGCACCTTTTGGAGCCTGGCTTCTCGCACAAAACACAACACATGTGAGATTTATTTAAATAATGGTGTTTGTTCCCTGTTTCCATTGAGGAGTATTCCACGGATAGACAGATCCGCTCATCCATCCATTTGCTCATGGAAAGAAGATTTAGTTCTCTCTAGTTCGGGGCAGTGACGAATGATGCTGTTAGAGATGGTAGCCTGTGGGTTGCTGTGTGACCTGAGGTTTTCACTTCTCTCGGGTAAACACGTGGGAGAGGAAGTGCTGGCGTCCACAGTAAGCAGATGCTGGGCTTGGCAGGAAACCTCCTCCCCGGGTTCTGGGGTGGATGCCACGTTTCACATCTTCACCAGGTGCTCCACCGTCTTTGCCGGGACCCGTTACTACCTGCTTTGGTTCTGTCTGGGTTTTAGTCATTTTAATAGGCACAAAATGGTACATCGTTGTGTCTTGCTTTTAACTTTGGATTTTGAAATAATTTTAGATTCCAGGAGATGCTGCAAAGAGGAGGGTTCCTGTGGGTCCCTCATCACCGCCCCCCCATCTTCCGTAACCACAACATGCTATCAACAGCTGGAACTGGACGCCGGCACGGTACTATTCATTCAACTACAGAACATGACCAGCTCTCATTCGTGAAAGCTTGTTAGTGGTTATGGGCTGTTTCTTTTTGCATATGGTTCTGTAATATTTTATCACAGGAATAGGCTCCTATAAACACTACTGCAATCAGGATATAGATCTGTTTCTTCAAGACACAATTTTGAAAAGACCTTTTGGGGACGCCTGGGTGGCTCAGTTGGTTGAGCTTCTGAGTTCAGCTCAAGGTCATGATCTCACGGTTCATGAGTTCGAGCTCTGCATTGGGCTTGCTGTGGTCAGCCTGTCAGCATAGAGCCTGCTTCAGATCATCTTTCCCCTTCTCTCTGCCCCTCCCCAGCTTATGCTCTCCTATAAATAAATAAATAGGAAAAAGAAAAAGACCTGTTTGGGTTTACAATCATCGTCTGCTGGAAGGGCTCTGGTAGGTGAAGAGGACCCCTTCTGCCCTTTCTCTTGACCAAATTAAGAGTCAGTGATCTATTCTCAAGCTGCTATGTGCTGTTGATGGAGAAGTTTGCTTTTCAGGTTGCATGTCCGTCCTGTCCCTTCTGTATGATACACCACACCCAGGGCGGGCAATATGGACACAATGGTGAGCAGGACGGCAGTCAGCAGGGCAGTGCTCTCCTACCCGCACAACTACAAGCTGGGACCAGCACTGGCCACGAACGAAAGGTCAAGGACACTGAAGACTCAAACACCATCTGGGGTGAGACCGGCTTCTAACCAGGCTCGTCCTCAGACGTGATATTTGTGGCATCACAGCACCGACCCTGAGCACCGAGTAAGCAAGCAGCACACAGCCGGGCCTCCAGGGTCCAGCACTGCTCATCTCTGTAGGTCAGAGTGCGACCTGGAAGGCAGAACCGGCGACTGCGTTTGTGACGTCACTGGAGAGGCACCCACAGCCTCCAAAACTCCTTTCCACCCACCTGCCACAGAGTGTGACTCCACCACTGGAGACGCTGTGGTTGCGGAGGCATGCGCTGCTGTGGACGAGGCACCACGAAATCCCATGGGAAGGGGGGGCATGGTGACCCACCAGTCACTGGCTGGCAGCTGGCAGACCACGGGCCTCTCGTTGGAGGGTCCACACTGTTGCATCTTGCCAGGACACAGCTGCTCCGTCCTCACCTGTGTCCTCATGCTAGCTCATCCACACTTTTGTCGGAAGGAACCTTGATGCTGGGATCCCGCATTCCTCCCCACCCCCGGCTGCTATGCCAAGAGCCCCAGCAGTCTGATTCGTCTCCGCATCTCCTGGTGTGTACACTCCGGCTCTCTGCACACAGAAGGTGGTCAGTAAATGTTGTGTGAATGTCAGATAACGGCGCGCAGGGCAGAGCTCTGGGGGCATGGACCCGGACAGCTGGGTCTCAACAGGAAGGACCACAGAGGAGCTAAATACAGCAGCAGGATGCCGGCCCATCTGAGGACAGGTGCGAGGGAGGAAGAAAACCTGGGCACCAGACCAGCCTGGCACCTGTCAGGAAAAGGAGGGGAGGGAGGAGGAAGGGGAAGAGGGAGTGGAGGGAGGCCCCGTCTGCACAACTTCATGTCTAGGGACATTGACCAGGAGTCCAAAAATAAGTGAGCACTTGCCACAGCAGCTGGGGACACCAGCGAGAAAATCACAGGAGATAAGAGACAGAAAACTACTCATTCACTGAAAATTCTGCCTCCTTCCAGAGACCCTAATCTTTCTGAAAGCACCATCACCTACTGTTTCCAGAGCAGCCCGGGAGCCCTCTGTGCAGGCAGCGAGGACTGTGCTGTGAAGGCTGGTCACCATTCTGACCCGCTGCCTTGGCCAGCTCCAAGGACAGCCCCCCACACCTGCTGAACAGCTGGTGAGAAACTTAGACCCCGCTCTCGGCCTTGAACCAGTCGGGCGTCTGACACATAGACCCTGTTTGTGTTTCCTGATTAATGTAGGAACTCCCAGACCAAAACACTAGTTGTGTTGCAATTGTAATTGTATTGCAATTACTCGAAAGTATCAGAAAAGTATTCCAGCCCTTGTTTTCAAAACCACAAGCTGTTGCAACAAATCACCACATGGCTTTTGAACACAGCTTTCTCTTAACCCACACCTTGTTGACCCTTGCCACTGGTCAGCAGACCAGGGTGACAGTGGTGGTCACGGCCGTTAACTCCCTGAAAATGAAGAGGGGAGGACACATTTCCCTGCTTCTGGAAAAGCCAGCAAACCGCTTCTGGAAGACAGCTGGCGTGAAGTGGAGAGCCCTCGGGGAATAACGGTCTGCAACATGTTCCAGCACTAACAGAGATGCTCTTCCGCCAGTCTCGCTTACTTTTCCTACCATGCGCACATATGGGTAACAAACGCTACCATCATGGTGCCGATCGCTAAAAGTACCAACCCACCTGATAGAAGGTGCCAGCAAGGTGCCTGCCGGTCTCGGGTCCCCGCAAGTTCAAGTCAAAGTGCTTTCACCCCCTCTGTTTTCACCAAGGGCTCCCCTGAGAAGGACCCCGTGTGCTGCTAACACGGTCCGCCACGAGGTAGAGCAGAAACCGGCAAGTGCCAGATGGTTTTCAGTGGCCTCTGGGAAACACAGGAAAGCAAGTAAAAGTGCCCTTCTTGGCTCCAGTGCAGAAGGCTCACCAGACACTGATGTGACCCTCTGGCCCCCAAAGTACCCACCGTGGTATGGCTTCCAAAGAGGTGCCCCTGCTCCGGGATGTCAAGTGACCTGCTGTGCTGCCTGTCCACCAGCCCCGGCCCAAAACCCCCCTTCCCAGTTGGTTCATTTAGGGGACAGACACGAAGGCATGGAAGACACAGCAGCTGCTCCCACCCCAGAGGCTGGAACTATAGTTCAGGACTGTAGGTTACCATGTCCAAGCATCTCCCCAGCTCTCTCAGCCACAAGGTACTATGAGAACTGACTGAAAGAGGGGGACAGTGTGCTAAGAATGCATTAAACAGTCATCAATTCATAAGATTGACACTAAGCCACATTAAGCTCAAAATTAAGCCACTTAAGCCCCAACTGTTTTACTGTATTTACATACACTTTTTTTTTCTGAAGAGAGAGAGGAAGTGAGCGCACGAGTGGGGGAAGGGCAGAGAGAAAATCCCAGGCAGGCTCCACGCTCAGCATGGAGCCTGCCACGGGGCTCGATCCCACGACCCTGGCATCATGACCTGAGCTGAAATCAGGAGTCAGAGTTCAACTAACTGAACCACCCAGGCGCCCCTCTATACATCCTTTATAAATAAAAGCTTCCTAGCACAAATATTCCTAACTGTTCTCTTGCACCAGAAGCCGGACCTAGGTTATTCTTCAGCCGTGGGGTGCTGCCAGGGACCAGCAGAAGTTTTGACAAAATGACCCCGAGGGAATGTCACGCCCGCTGTATTTTCAAACCCACAGAGAGCAATGATGAATCAAAGGTAGTCTGAATCTCATCTCACTTCCACTTTCCTTCTTGCCCAAGGAAAGGAAGCTTACTGTTAAGTTCCAAAGACCCAAACAAGACCTCAGAAAGGCGCCTGTGAGCACCATACAAAAGATATCTTACATAATTTCTCGACAGAGGCTAAAAATGCGATTCGTGCCAATTCCTACGTGCCACTGTGTTCCGTCACAGGTATTTCTAAATGATGCGGTCGAAGCGAAACAGCCGTTTGTCCTGGCAAGGAGAAGGAAAACCAATGTTCTGGGGATTATCTACCTGCCATGCACATCACACTCTGATATAGTAAGAATCTGAAATTGCTAGGCGCCTCTTAATATCCATTCTCCCTTTCTTTCTTCATAACAGAACCCCCACTTTGTTAACTGCTTCCAGCATTAGAACCCCAGTCCCGTGCAGCTGGCTGTGGCCACGGGGCTATGCTCCAGCCCGGGACCCCCCAGGGTGGGTCTGGACACCCCTGGGAGGCCTGCACCCTTTTAAGTCATCAGTGAGGCCCAAACTATTTTAATAGTGACAATGAAAGAATGTTTGCCTCTTTAATGCTCATTCTTTCCCGAGTACATGGGGGAGCTTTTAGAGGCCACATGACACCTGATACCACAACAGACCAAAGGCAAAAAGCTGACGTGAGGATCGAGCTGTTATTGAAGGGGAATTAAAGAGATCTGCAAAATATGAAGCAATGTGGGTCTTACCGCTAATTGTCATAAAATCATATTTGCCCCCAGGAAAGTAATCTATGCTAACCTGCAAGGGTTCATTATTTTTAAACGAATTCACTTTAAAAAATTTTAAGTTTAAAATTAATTTAACTTAATGGCAGCTTAAAATATTTTAAACTCAAATTTAAATTGATTTCAGGGTGGCTTAAAATAAATTACTCGGGCACCTGGGTGGCTCAGTCAGTGGAGCGTCCAACTTCAGCTCAGGTCATGATCTCACCGCTCATGGGTTCGAGCCCCGCATCAGGCTCTGTGCTGACAGCTCAGAGCCTGGAGCCTGCTTTAGATTCTGTGTCTCCTCCTCTCTCTGCCCCTCCAATGCTCATGCTCTGTCTCTCTTTCTCAATAATATATAAATGTTGACAGCTCAGAGCCTGGAGCCTGCTTCAGATTCTGTGTCTCCCCCATCTCTGCCCCTCCAATGCTCATGCTCTGTCTCTCTTTCTCAATAATATATAAATGTTAACCAAAAAATAATAATAACACACATAACTTTATTGTTCTGGAGGTCACAAGGCTAGAACCAAGTTGTGTGAGGCCAGAGTGAAGATGCTGGCGGGGCTGAGCCTCTTGTGAAGCTCTAAGGGAGAATGTGCGCCTGGCCATCTCCAGCAGGAACCTACTGTCATCTTGTAATTCCTTCTCTGGCTCTCACAGCCCCACTGTCTTCTTGTAAGGACCCCTGGGACTGCACAGAGCCCACCGGATAATCCCCGGGACCGTCCCTGTCTCAAGATCCTGACCTAATGGTATTGGCAAGTCTCCTTCGCCATATAATGTGATACAGTCACGAGTTCTCGGTGTTAGGATGGGGATACCTTTGGGGGCCATTTTTCTGCCAACCGTAAAATGCTAGATAAGAACCCACATAAGCAGAGCTCTGTGGGGTCCTCGATAGTGTTTAAGAAAAGAAAGGATTTCTTAAGAGCAAAACTTTTGGGAACTACTGCTCTAGCACATGAACAGACTATTTATTAGGTGGGAAAATAAAACCTAGAAGAGCTATGTGATTAATCAAAGACACACAGACCATGAGGAGAACTTCATCCTGAACTTGTACTGTCTGGCTACCAATGAAGCCAGTATGGCTCCCGCTTCGCCAAACTACCGACCCCTGAACACCCTGACTGAGAAAAGGGCAAATGAAAATTATTCTGTGGGTATTTCCATAGGCATCAGACATAAGGTCTGACAACAAGCACTCAGGTGTGAATTTGCTGAGCAGGAGAGAGGACAAGTTAGAGACGAAGGTGCTTAAAATAATCCTGCTTTTCAAAACCTTATTTAGGAACAGACAAGTTCACTACCTCCTGTGGGAAGGGAGGAAAATGTTACAAATGGTCAACTGTCCCAGGGCTGAGTCGGAGATAAGAGGCCAACCATTCATGGTCTAGAGAAGCTCGATCAGGACCAAGGTCAGGAGACCAGGGACACAGCAGCAAAGCCCATGGGAGCTGGTTACCAGACTGAGACCTATGGTCACTTGTCTTGACCATGGCTGTCAAGACCCAGTTTTTAACAGCGTAACTGTAAAGGACATGAGAAAGACCGCCTTCTTGGGCTATGTCTCTGCATCATTTTGATAGGACCAGAGTAACGACCTGGCAGCAAGTAACTGCATTCAAGTGAACTATGTTAAAATCATGCTAATGAGGGGCACCTGGGTGGCTCAGTCCCTTGTGTCTGACTTCGGCTCAGGTCATGATCTCAGGGTCTATGGGTTCGAGCCCCATGTCAGGCTCTGTGCTGATAGCTCAGAGCCTGGATCCTGCTTCAGATTCTGCATCTCCCTCTCTCTGCCCCTCCCCCGCTCATGCTGTCTCTTCCTTTTTCTCAAAAATAAATATTAAATTAAAAAAAATCACTAATGATCCAAATTGCAGCCTGCAAAGCGACGCATATTTACAGAAAAAGAAGAGAAGGGGGAAGCTCGAAGTGCCAGTTAGCGCTTTATGAAATGACTGACTGGGCACATGAATGAAAGAGCAGCAGGCGGGGGGGGGAAGCTGTGGTTACAACCCTGCCCCCATGCTCAGCCAGTGTGCTCCTGGATGGTGGCTCCCCGGCCCACGGGGCTTCCCCAGGAAGCAAGCTTCTCCAGTTCTTCTTCATCGCCTTCCCAGCTCTCCAGAGAAGCTTCTGGAGTGCTCGGCTAACCAAACCATTTGGAAAGCAGAACCCGTCAGCAGTGCCTGAGCTGACAGCCAACCATAACCCACAACATGAGGAGACAGACGAAGTAACCGCTGCCCAAGGGTGAAAAGCCACAGAATGATCAGATATGACTATTTTCCAAGTAAAAGTATGAAGCAAGCGACAGGCAGTCCTTCAGAGGATCTCTAGCTGCAGGGTGCCGCACATCCCGGGAATGTTCTCTTGCCTGCCTTTTGTTAGACGACCCTGGTGGTGCCAGAGTCCTGCCTGGAGCCTGCAGAGTCTTTATCCCTCTAGACATGCCTATGAAGACCAGACAGGCCTCACACGCTATGCCATAACCTACACATGCCCGTCAGGCCTGGGCAGCCTCTGAAACAGGACTGCTGCCACCAGGTGATTATTCTGCTGCGGAACGGAGAAAAACAAAAACGAGTAAATCGGCGACCTCAGTTACCGTCTGTTTTGAAATAAAACATGTTTTCCTGTGACAAAGCACAAGAAAACCTAACATTTCATAGATCAAAAATGTCATGCTGTTTTCTAGGCCTATGAAGGGGACATACAACTAAGGACAGGGAGTTTGTGGCGAGGATGCCTCTAATTCACAGCAGAAAACACCTGTGTTCCGGACACCGCCCTCTCCATGGGCAAAGATCCACAGCTGAATCTTTTATACCCAGGATTCCGGATAAACAGAAAAATGAAGCAGAATAAAGGAGTCCTGAAAGTACTTACGAGTTATTCCAAAAGTAGTGATTAGACTTTCCAAGGAAGTAAATATTAGTAGATTAATTATGATTAGTAATTAGTAGATTAACTAGGAAAAAAACGCAAAATTTAAGGACATAATATGTGATGCGAATATAAATACAGTTTAGCGAGGTTTCAAGGTTGTTACTGCATTATTTTTCCACCCATGGGTGAAATAAAGTCATATATGAGGTAAGTTCTAAGTGTCTAACAAAATTGATCAAGGGAATGCACAGAACACAGATTTTAAAGTATCACCTCGGTACTACTAATTTAGAAATTATGGTGGACTAGGTATTTGTAGAACCCTCTGCTACACTATAATTAGATTCCAGATAAATTATTTTTTTAATGTTTATTTGGGAGAGAGAGAGAGAGAGTGAGTGCATGCAAGCAGGGAAGGGGCTAAGAGAGAGAGGAACAAGGATCTGAAGCAGGGTCTGAATGCAGAATATAAACACCTCTACATGGTGTTGCTTAAAGATAGGAAACATGGAGCAATAAAAAAACTGAGCCAGGAAAAAGAGGCCATCAAAATATATTCAAGCATATCTGAAGCAGAAACAGAGCTTTTAAAAATGAAGAAATATAATCATTGAAATTAAAAACTCAAAGGATGGGTTACATAAAAGATTCAACACCGCTGAAGAGAACATTACATAAACAGAAAGCAAATCTTAAGAAATTAACAAGAGTCAAACAGAAAAGGACAAGGAAGAAAATTACAATTACAAATTAAAAGACACAGAATATAAAAAGAGAAGCTCTAACATCTACTTATCAAAACCAGAAGAAGCAAGTAGAGAGAGCAGGGAGAGAGATCGTATTCAGGGCATTAACAGATGGGAAATTTGCAAAGCCAATGAAGGGCATGAATCCACATACGGGGCCCACAACAAATACCCATAGGATCAAAGGCAGAAAGCCACACACAAACACACTGCATGGAAACTGCAGGGCCCCAGTGATATATACATGATCTCAAAACAGGCCAAGTCATTCACCCAAGAACAGCAGGTGAAAGACGAACTGCAGATTTCCTAACAGAAACAATGAAAGCCTTGGACGATGGGCAGCATGTTCACAGGGCTCCGAGACCATGACTGTCAGCTGAGAACCTGGAGAGCGAAGCCAACACACTGTCACGTAGACCAAAGTCGAGAGAGGCTGCCACCAAGTGATGCTAAGGGAAGACAGTTCTGAAGAAGGCGTATCTCCCCAGGGGGAAGGAACAGGATGGAAGAAGAGAAGAGAAGCAACAGACGGGAGACAGAGAAAGGTAAATACCACCTCCACATGCAACCCTGGGCTGATGTGTACAGGGAAGCACAGGGCTGTAACACGGAGAGGAACGCATGAGAACAGAAGACACTCTTCTCTAGGCGTCCTACATGTTGTATGCCGTTCTGAGAGGGGACGATGACACCTTAACTACCCATCGGCTCCAAAACTGATGCGTGCACAATGTACTTTCAGGGAATCACAGAAGAATAGAAACGGGATGCATCTCAAACCGGCAGAGAAAAACCCACTGAATGAGAAGGCAAATCAACAAAATCTTCAAACCCTCCCCAAAATAGAAAAAGATTAGCAATGCATATGAACCAAACACATATCAGACTATATTTCACAAACCAAAAAAACAACAAAAAGCAGAAAGAGAAACAAAAATCCATTAGCCATAAAATAAAAGACTGAAAATTTTTTCTACATCAACATCACAAACTCTGTTCTCCAAAGGATACTAAAAGAAAGATGCCCAACCTCACTATTAATCAGGAAAATGCAAATTAAGGCCAGATGATATACTACCCTACACCCCCTAGACTGGCAACTAAATACAAAACTGTGGAAGGAAACAGAGCAACAGATAAAATGGGATGGATTTTTACAAGAAAAATTTTATTTGGCCATAAAAAAGGATTTACTACCACCATATGCAACAAGCAAATCTTAAAGCAACTGGGTGAGTAAATGGAGCTTGCAGAATGCTACATGCAAAATACCATTCTTACCTAGCCTGGAGACGAGTGACACTCAACAATATTCTCTCTGAACATATGTGCAGACACAGTAATTACGTGCCAGAATGGAAATCAACTGCTAACATGCAGCACGCGGTTCCATGCAGGTGATCTGCACTCTTGGGAAGGACTTTCTCAACAAAAGAAAGGGTCTGCAGGTCGTGCTCTGGAGCAGGCCCTTCGTGTCATGTCTGGCTGTCGCACCGGGTGGCCGTGGCCCAGGCTGTCTCCAGCCGCAGGGCAGAGTGCAGGCTGGGGAGCACAGTCTACTGATAAAGAGCCTCAATCAAAACCAATTCCAGGATAAAGGAAAAGGCCTGGCCCTAAATCACTCCCTAGCCACCCCCCCACACCCCACCCCTGGAACCTTCCCTGACCATTTCCTCTACATTTCAATTAAACTATTGATAGTTTTGGATAAAGGTGGAAAACAGCTTGACTCAAGTAGAGATTTTCTTTCATTGAGGTGGCCCTTCTTCCTCTTCAATGTCCTTGCTTATTACACGACCCCGTGTCCCGCAGCACCGTTTTCTGTTATTTCCAGCAACTCCATCTAAACACTACATGCCGGAGGGCCAGCCCGGTCCATCTACACGCTATGTGCCTCCAACGGCCACCATGGTCCTTGGTCATCACACTGTCTGGTGGCACACCACACGGCGTCTGGGCCACAGCATGATTCTCTGCACCTGGTGTTTCTTCCCTGGCCTCCTTCCAGCCAATCAAAACTGCATGTAATCCTCTGCCCAGAAGTCTTCAAGATACAAGACACAGGAATGAACGACACTATCATCACAATTTCATTTCTTCAGTTATTTCAATGCTCTCCATTATCCAAGAAAGATGCAGGTGCACCTGGAAGCAACAGGCACAAATGAAAGGCACATTTTTGAAAAAGCTGATTCTCCAACCACAAGACAGTGCTATTGGTGTACTTGAATACTGAAATACTTTTTTAAATCTCTGATGGCCAAGAGCTAAACGGGAAATGGGGCAGGCCACATAATTCTGATCAAAGGAAGAACAGAAAGGGGTTTTTCCCCCTAAGTACTGAGAAACAGAATCCTCTTTTTTATTTCTGTTTTGTAAACCCCAGCTTGTACAATGCACGGAGAAAAATGTCATGGGCTTTCTTACATCTTTACTGAGTAGAAGCTGGGAATATATCATTAAAGTGTACCTCTGAGAAGGTGCTCACACTGATAACATACGGGGAAATACCTTTTCCTTCCATCAAGATTAAAAGCACTAAGTAAGAGGACTGAAAACACACTGGTATGTTCTGTAGAGCTTAGTCCCCAAAACAAGACCATGTGAATGTGATCCTTGACACAAAATCTCAGAAACTACTGAAATGACAGGTGTTCTGAAATCTCCACAACGATTTCACTGCTCCGCAAGCTCCGACCTCACTCGGCTGCCGCAGGCACTGGTTGTACATCAGCCCAGCCACCGCAGAGTCATCAGTCACTCGTCAACAAAGACCCCTTATCTGCCACCTAACCCAGAAGGGGAGCACCATCCCTATGTGTGCATGACATCACTTCATATTTTAAAACGAATATACACAGGGTCCCAGTTTGTACCTTCATCTCTTTTCTCGGTTTTTGCTCTTCTTAATGGTAGCAAGTTCTTCTATTTGTTTGGGAACAGTGCCACACTTTGTGTATCTGTTTACCATCATAAACTCCCTTGTGCTTGTATTCCTAGAGAATCCTACTCGTCACAAGGAAAGTTGGAAGCCGACTGCATGAGAAGCCACTATGGTTGTGCCGAGGCTCTTAGTGTGGGATGCTCAATAAAAATGGGACAGGTGTCTGGTAGACCAGCAGCCCCAAGATGCCGCCTCCGCGGGCTATTAGCCTGATGGCTACCGAGGCAGGGGTAAGGGTCAGACACAACGCCGCGCACGGGGCAGTCTTCCCAAATCCCTGCACCAGCATCCACATTGGGTCTGCGGGCCGCAGGGCTCCTGACGTGCCCATCCCATCACCTGGCCCTCAAGAGGAGCTGGTGGAACGCACTCGTCCTACTCGACGATCTGACTTCTTTCTCTTGTGTGCTGCTGCCAGGACCCTCTCTCCTGCGGAAGACAGAAAATGCCACCCCACTCCTGTCCCTTTGGCACAGGGGTGAAGGTGAGCTAATTCTTCTGAGACCCGGCAGACACAGAAGCAGCTCAGAAAACACAGAAGAAGCTGCCGTTTTGTAAGGGAAGTTTACGCTCACAAAAGAAATCTCCATTCACGAGGGTGTTTTTCTCTGTACCAAGAAGAGAAGGCTGAAAAGAGGAGTTGAGAATCACTCTTACTGACAGGGAAGCAACCTTGCCCCTTGTTTGCTGTCCTTTCCCTGATCCCCTCCCCATCACCTGGCCTCCACAGTTGGCTTTGTTTGAGCTGAAGACGGTACATAGGCCCAAATCCTGGCCACCTGTTTGAGTGACTCTTGCCTGGGTTTCTCCCGCGTAGGCGTGAGGAATGCACATTCAATCACTGGTTTTCTCCTGTTCCTCTGTCTCTGGTACAGGAGCCCCAGCTGAGAACCTGGAATGGGAACCAGGGTAGAAGGAAAAGACTTCTTGCCCTGTACACTACTCAGCTACAGCCTGAGTGCAACTTCTGAGGGTGTCCCAGGCACATGTGACAACCTCCCACCCCGTGATTGAACGCCTGAGATGTGCCAGGCACCGACTCGGTCCTAGCGACTGCAAGATAAGGCAGGCTCAATTCCCCACATCTTACAGATAAAAGACACTGAGGGTCAGAGAGGAAGGTTAAGAAACCAGCTTGTAGGTGGAGAAACTGGGATTCCAACCCAGATTCTGAGGCCTGAGTCCGGCTGGGGACTGAACACGTTCGCATGTATAGTCAAATTCTGTGTCAACTCAAGTTATTCTGTAAAGCTGTAAAAACACGAGAGTTCGGTTTACATGTCACCTTCTCTGTCCTCCCCCAGATTTATCCCCTGGAAACCGCCCTTAGGTCTTTAGCCTCAGACGACTCCATCCATCTGTTCCTGCTGCTACATCATTCAGGTTCGGATTTCCTGCACCTGCCCTGCTAGAGGGATAGAGCAATAACTGATTTCCTTCCGCGTGCGTGTCACTGAGAATTTCCTCTCACGTCCTTGGTCTACCGAGTTCCACCACCAGGTCCCCGATGTGGAGGGAGTTGCCGGGAACGGTGTGCTGGACAGGGACCCTGAGAAGCGCCATGTCGGCTGGTGAACTGGTGAACACTATCCACCACCAGTAAATGGCATGGGTGCCAGCCCCACCGCAGGATCAGATACTGGCCTTCACAAAGACACATGGAGCCCATCTATACTGAAACACGTTGTCTGAGGAGACGAGGGTCTCCACGTCACCTTCTAGGAACAGAAACACTCGGCAAGTGTTAAAATTGCCCTGGAATCTTTGACAAAGTAAAATGGTCAAACATAAGTACAGAGAATTTCCTCCAAGACATTGTTTCCTTTCACTTTCGGCTTGCATTCTTTTCATTTAAAAAAACATTTTTTTATGCTTTTTATTTATTGTTGAGAGACAGAGAGAGTCAGCGTGAGCAGGAGAGGGTCAGAGAGAGAGGGAGACACAGAATCCAAAGCAGGCTCCAGGCTCTGAGCTGTCAGCACCGAGTCTGACACGGGGCTCGAACCCACGAACCGTGAGATCATGACCTGAGCTGAAGTCAGACGCTTAGCTGACTAAGCCACCCAAGCACCACTAGGCTTGCATTCTTTGTAAACCTGTGATGGACCCAGGGTGCCCGGATGGCTCAGACGGTTAAGCATCAGGACTTTGGCTCAGGTCATGATCCTGCAGTTCCTGAGTTTGAGCCCCATGTGGGGTAAACCCTGCTTCTCTCTCTCTCCCTGCCCCTCCTCTGCTCATGCTTTGTCTCTCTCTCAAAATAATTTAAAAAAAAGACTTCCATGATGAATTAAAAACGTTTAAAACCACAAACTGCACCCTCTACATATTTAAAATATTAGTTTCTAAAACCCTACAATACCAAGTACCTGTCTAGCTATCCACATGCACACACAGGGTAAGAGGTCTCTAAAGACCACTGTCTGTGGGGTCGGAAAGGGCATGGGGGAGGGGAGGTCAACAGGTCTCCATCTGGGGTATTTCAGTCTTCAGGGGACAGACTCAAGGGTCATTTGCATAACTGAACAGAAGGTAAACTGAAGCACCCGGAACATGAACAGTGGCCTGCCAAATGGACACGGACTCAACGTCACTTGGTACAAAAAACGTAACTGCAACCAATGCAGAACTGTCCTCTGAAACCTCAGCCCTGATGAGGAGCACGTAAAAGGGACGCTTCCCCTCCTCCCCACCCCGCAGTCATCTCACCACCGTGTGTCAGAGGCTGCCACTGGGCCCAGGTCCAGTCCAAATCTAACTCAAGGAAGTAACTAGACATCGGGATAAAATGTGACTCGTGGAAGTTCATCACTGTCTTTGCTACGACAAAATGCCAAAGTCCCTAATGGATCAACATGTTTCAAACACAGGAAATATCCACGTGGGAGAGGGGCTCACAGCCTTTACGAATTCCATCCCTGCAGAAATCATGGAGATATAATACCAAATGAGGAAGGAGGACACAAAAGTATCCTTACAAGTAGCATACAACACACACACACACACACACACACACACACACACACACACACACACAGCATCGGTAAAACCGGCCACGTAAGCTGACAAAATAGCACTGGGGTGTTTGTGTCATTCCCGCTTGCGCCCGTGTCCCAAATGACACGGTCTCCAGCTCACAGGTGTGCAGACTCTGCTCAGTGAGCCAGGCTCGCCACGACAGACAGTGTCATCTGAAAAAGTACCCCATCCTTTTTTGCCGGTGCCCTGGCTATTCCTCAGTCCAGAAGGGGTGCCTGTCTGGAGCTCCGCGGTGGCAAACGCCTCCCTGGGGGAGGCTCTGTCCCATCTTCAAGTGAGAAAGCCACCTGGCATGAATGTCGCTCCCGTCCCACTCCATCCCTGACCAGTGTGCCTGTGGGTGTGTCTGAAGGACTCCCTGGGAATCTCGTGAGTGCGCCCGACACCCTGACACCAGCACCCCCAGAGGACCCTGGACCTGACCTCAGCCCCAAGATCCGCATCTTCAAAACCAGACACTGCTCACTAAGGTTCCTGCCGGCTGTGTGGTGACTGGAGGTTCCTAGCATTTGGGCCTGGACACATATCAGTGGAGACTTGCCAGGGGATGAAGAAGCGTCCCGATGTTCAGATCCTCGCCTGGAATTCCGTTGCAGGTGATGTGCTCCGCTCTGCTTGACTGTGATCTTTGGTGGGGGAGGGACATGTTTCATTAAAACTTGATTCAGGGCGCCTGGGTGGCCCAGGCAGTTAAGCGTCCTTAAGCGTCCGGCTTCAGCTTGAGTCATGATCTCCTGAATCGTGAGTTTCAGTCCTGCATCGGATTCTAGGTCTCCCTCTCTCTTTGCCCCTCCCTCCCTCACACACTCTCTCTCTCAAAAGTAAACATTTAAGGGGCGCCTGGGTGGCTTAGTCGGTTAAGCGTCCGACTTTCACTTAGGTCATGATCTCGCGGTTCGTGGGTTCGAGCCCCGCGTCGGGCTCTGTGCTGACTGCCAGCACAGAGCCTGGAGCCTATTTCAGTCTGTGACTCCCTCTCTCTCTGACCCTCCCCTGCTCACGCTCTCTCTCTCTCTCTCCTAGAAAAAAAAAAAATTAAAAAAAAATAAACATTTTAAAAAAAGAGAGAGGAATTAAAACCTTATTTTTTGAGAATATTATTTTGTTGCTTTTGTAGATGAGTCTCATTTGATGGAAGCAGGAACTTTTTTTTGCTCCTACTGAATTCAGAAGGAAGTTTAACTTCTTCTTCCCTGGATAAAACCCTATTCTGGGGCACTTCCTTCCACCAGAGCGAAGGGAGGACTTAGCAGAGCAGCTGGGCCCCAAGGCAGGGTCTGGGGAGCAGAAGGAAGGGAGCCTGAAGCTGAGTGACGGCCTGAGGGGAGTCGGGCCGGGATTCCTGGTATGGTCTGAGGCGGGTCGCGGAAGCCAACGGTCCCATCGACGACACACGCGGACCCGGCTGTCCTCACGCACTCTTCTGTGGGCTTCCCACCCTCGTCACAGACACATCTCAGTGGTTAACGCTGAAAAAGTCCAGGAATTACAGGACCTTCTTTAGCAGAAGCCTAGACAACTTTTACTGAAAATACTTCTCAACATTATTGAATTTATGTTCCCGGTCCCCCAAGAGCGGGACCCTACGATGGAGCCCAAAAGGCACAAGTCTTAATGGCCCAGGCCTGGGAAGCGTGCCTCGTGCGTTTCAGCCCCAACAGAACGACAGCAGCCGCAGAAGATGGCGGTGGCCCCGTGGGCATCAGCTCCGGCCTGAACGCTCCGGCGGTAGAGCTGGACACGGGACAAGTGTCTCCAGGCCCCCCGGGGCCCAGCGCTGGCTCCCAAGCCCTCCCTCAAGCACAGGAAGCAGAGCCCAGGACGGCCACAGGCCCCTCCCCCACAGCCGGAGCAGGGCAGCAGCCACCCTGTGCTTGCCCCGAGGAAAGGGGTAGGAAATCCGGAAAAGCCCCTGTTTTGTTAATCACGTTCTGAGAAGGAGGTTCCACGCAGTAGGACATGTTCAAGGAAGGGAACAGAAGGACGGGCACAGGCACTGACATTAGTCCATGTTCCTTGCCAACCTTTGTCACTGGAGACCTTTTTAAACAAAAACAGAATCCTGGACTATGTGCATCTGCCTGGGGTGCGTATCCCCAACCTGGACGGACGCCCCTCATTTCTCTGTCAACGCAGGCTTTATGTCAGAGTTCCCAGAGCTGTGAATGTGTCCCACGTGGGTGGAGAAGGTTCCAGATGTGTTGGGGTGCCCTGGCCACACACAGAGAGGCTCAGAATCTGTAGCCCTGCGTCCAGCTGCACGGAGGGTCCTCCGAACAAGGGGCCGCCCACGGTCCTCACGTGAGGAGTGATCCTCGTCCCCTGAATGGGAAGCATCCCCACATGGGAGAGCGATTTGGTAGCTAACTACGTACCATACCTGGGGCTGGCTTCCCAAACCTGAGAGTTGTCTGGAAGGCCCACTCTCTAGAGCCTCACCACAGGGAATGTGGGATGGGAGGAGCCCAGGGGCGGGTGGGCGTCCCTATAGGCCTGTCTGTCCCTCTGCCGCCTCTGCGAATGGAACGCCGCAGAGCTTTCTCTTAAGGATAATGTCCCACAGGTTGATTCTAAGAAACGCTGCTGCAAAGTATTTGCTTAAAACAAGACCTAAACTCTTAATAGGCTGATTCACTGGTACAGCTCTGTGGCCTCACCTCTGCCAGTCAGAAGCCGACCGTGGATGAAGTCTGCGTCCGGAGCGCCGACTCAGACACCTGAGTGAAGGGGCCGGACCCTGACACTCTCAAACCTCTGATGTCACTGCGTTTTGGGCAAGGGAGGCCAGGTAAGGCTCCGTGGGTGATCGCCAGCCAGGGCGAGACATGGGTGTATGATGTTTCAGTAGAGAATTTCCTGGGAGAGTGTCCAAGCAGGCCACTGAAGTCAGAAGTTTAGTATTCATGTATTAGGCCTGACTATTTTGATGTGAATGGACTCGAGCCCTCCCCCAGCCACATTCATTCCTGGAAATCAGAGCCCTCATTTCCTTGTGCCTAAGATCGACTAATTCAGAAAAAGGCATGAATGACTATTCGCTTCTTAGAATTGAAACACCAGGAATATTTGGATGGAAAAATGATTAAGTATAGGAGCCCCGGGTGGCTCAGTCAGTTCCGAGTCCCACATCAGCTCAGGTCATGCATGATGTGGAGGTCTGTGAGTTCGAGCCCCACGTCGGACTCTGTGCTGACACCTCAGAGCCTGGAGCCTGCTTCAGGTTCTGTGTCTCCCTCTCTCTGCTGCTCCACCACTAGTGCACTCTCTCTCTCTCTCTCTGTCAAAAATAAATACTCAAAAAAATTTTTTTAAAGAGAATCAACACTATCCCATGGTATCTGTTTGGGGAAATGATTAGGTATTGAAATACTAGGATAAAATTTGTACATGAGATCACATTTTTATTTCCTGTATCAAGCTGTTTAATTGCAAAAATAATGATACAAGTGCACATGAAACATTCTAAACAGTATGGTCCTGAGAAAGAATTCCAGGTACTTGGAGCTCCGCTACTTGCAGACAAGCCACGATCCACCCGCACGTTCTGATGAACGCCTCTCCTCGCCGGGATTTCCCCTCCGAGTTTACACGATGTCTGCACTGAAACTGTTGTCTGCTCTACAACAGGCTGCTTCCTCATACACAGGGCCCCACCGTGTCAGTTCTCCTCTTCAACATGGCTGCCATGGTTACACCACATTGCGTCCCAGAGGTGAATTGTGACCATTTACCCCACCCCCCTTTGGGGGCCATCTTGGTGGCTTCCAGCGTTCAGTGTCGAATAGTCTTCATTCGCGAAGCATCCTCAGAGCTAAGCCTCTGGACACAGCTCTGCTCATTTTCTTAGGAAACAGGCTAGCGGAGCAGGCTCCTGGCGTCCCAGGATGGGCACGTCGCTGGCACATGGCCACAGGGACCTCGGGAGGAAGGTAGGGAGCCGTTTCCATGCGCCTGTCCCCAACCTTCCGTGGCTCAAGTTTCCGGCCCATTTCTGCTGCCCTTCCTGTGAAAGCCCTCCTCCCAGGTGCCATCGGGAAGGGCGAGGCTGCAGGGCAGGATGCGGGACGGTCGCTGGGTTCTCAGAGCACCGCTGCCTCGGGCGCGGGACTCACCTCGCACTGGGTCTGCTAACCCACCAGGATGCACACGGACTCCTCCCAGGAAGGGCTGGACAACACCTGCTTCCAGAGTTCTCATGGGGGACAGTCCTTCGGTGCGTGGAGCTGTCCCCGAGCCTCGGGCACGAGGCATCCCACAGGCTCAGAGCACTGACCGCTGACATCCCCGCCCCCATGGCCATCAGTCTGCAGAGAGGCTGCGGGCCTCAGGCAAACCCAGACTGGCCAACCAGACCCGGGTCACGACCTGGTGCCAGGGAGGCCGCGGGTGGAAGACGAGAAGGCCCGTCGTGAGCTCAGGGGAGGACGGCACTGACGTCTGCGCCCGCACACCCATGTGCCACCTCTCGGGGCACACGCAAGCACCTGCCAGGTCTACACACAACACCGCCTTCCCTCCTCACATTCCCTGAAGCGCCTGCCCGGTGCCATGGGGCGCGAGGACTGGGGACACAGCTGAGCGTGCGAAGTGCTAGCACCGAAGGGGCTTGGGGCAGGGAGGCAACCTCCAGGCAGAGGCTTTACTTGACTGAAGGGCATTTAGGGGAGAGTTCAGAAGGCAGAGAAGTCCACAAAATCTTGAAAAAGGAGTGAGAACAGTGGAAGTGAATGTCTTTCTGAGGACCTGAAACAAAGCCAGAATGGCAGGAGCATGGGAAAGGGGGAGGGAGCACCGACAGGGAGGGGGCGGGAGCACCGAGAGGGAGGCGGGGGGAGCACGGAGAGGGAGGCGGCGGGAGCACCGAGAGGGAGGCGGCGGGAGCAACGAGAGGGAGGCGGCGGGAGCACGCAGAGGGAGGAGGCGGGAGCACCGAGAGGGAGGAGGCAGGAGCACCGAGAGGGAGGAGGCAGGAGCACCGAGAGGGAGNAAAGGCTGGGAGGAGTAGGTGGAAGAGGGAGGGGGAAGCACAGTTGAGGGAGGCAGGAGAGGGGGGTGGGAGTGGGTGGTGGGAACAGGGAGAGGAAGGCGGGAGCAGGGAGAGGAAGAAGGGAGTAGGGAGAGTGAGGCGTGAGCACACAGAAGGAAGGGGGAGAAGGAAGTGGGAGGAGGGAGAGAGAAATGGAGGTGGGAACAAGGAAAGGGAGGCAGAAGAGGCAGGTTGGAACAGAAGAGGGAGGTGGCAGGAGCACCGAGAGGGAGGAGGCGGGAGCACCGAGAGGGAGCAGGCTGGAGCACGGAGAGGGAGGAGGCAGCGTGAACATGGAGGCGTGAGTATGGACAGTGAGGCAGGAACATGGAGGGTGAGGCCAAAGCAGGGAAGGGGTAAGGAGCAGGAAGAGGGAGGTCAGAGGCAGTGGGGGGGGGGNGGAGGAGGAGGCAGGAGCAGGGAGGAGGAAGAGGAGATGGAGGAGGAGGAGGCAGGAGTGGGGAAGAGGAGGAGGCAGGAGCAGGGATGAGGAGGAGGAGGCAGGAGCAGAGAGGAGGAGGAGGCAGGAGCAGGGAGGAGGAGGAGGGAGCACAGAGAGGGAGGCGGGAGGCAGTGCTGCGCGCCCTGAGGCTCTGGCTGTGATTCTGGCTCCAGGTGGAGACTGTGGGCAAGGAAGTGAGTTTTCTCCTTGGGGAGGCAGGGGTAGGGGGGTAGGTGAGGTATCAGCCCTGTGGCTCACACAGGGATGGACAAGAGCCAGAGGCAGCGGGTGACCAGGCCGAGGGGACGGGACGGGAAGAGGAGAGTCGGGGGAGCCGGAGGCACTTTCCGGGCC
Organism: Crocuta crocuta; assembly: GCF_008692635.1. Classification (NCBI taxonomy): domain Eukaryota; kingdom Metazoa; phylum Chordata; class Mammalia; order Carnivora; family Hyaenidae; genus Crocuta; species Crocuta crocuta. The sequence continues at coordinate 6,079,794 of NW_027528640.1, forward strand.
CCAGTCACAGGGCGTGGTCTGGGAAAGGAGAGGGGCTGATGTGCTTGGGGGCGTTCGCACAGCGGCCCCCCCCGAGGCAGTGGGCCATCTGAGGAGGTGGAGGTGGAGAAGGTATGAGGTGTGCCAATCCGGGGGTGCGGGCGCCGGACATGGCGGACTGGCTCGTTCGCTACGTCCTGCTTTCCAGTCCAGCTGCAGTGTGTGTGCTGCTGTGACTGGCACAGACCTCATCCAGCAAAGACGTTATCAGGAACACAGGATTCCCTGAATGACACCACTTCCGGCATTTCCTCTCCTAACGCCTTAATTCAGGCGACGGCAACATCCCTGCAGCTGGAAAGGTTTCCCCAATTCTGCCCTTTCCTGCCTTGTGACGCCCGGCACACACACGGGGGAGTCTCCGGTCTCAGAGGGGTGGCAGCCCACGTGCCCCCCCCCCGCCACCAGTGAGAGCTCTGCCTGCGCCGTGGCCTCGCACTCTGCCCCAGCCCTGACTGCGTGCCCCAAAGCACCTAGCTCAGCCCTGCTCTGTCACCCGTCACGCAGGAAGGTGCCGAGCCCTGCGAGCTGCCTCCCCGGGGACAGAACCAGGAGAGGGGCCAGGATCTGTGACTGGAGTAAAGGCTGAGCCGCCCACTCTGGGCTCTTTGGGGAGAAAATGGCTCGTGTCCAATTCAATCCAGAGACCAGGCACGGCCTCCGGAAGCCGTAACTGGAACCAAACTGTAGGCCTCACCCCCCCCAGACAAGGACTTTTATTCCTACAGTGGATCCTTCTTTCTTAGCAGGCACTAAAACTGGCAGTTCTTCACCTTCATGACGGTTTCTAAAAAGTTCTTCCCTGGCCACAGGGTTTACCCAGAAAAACTCAAGGTGCCAGCATGCAGAGGTGGCCGAGACTTCGTGCCGCAGAGCTTTTCCTGCAAATCCTCCCGCAGGCACCACCTCCACCATCAGACTCGCAGGGCATGGCTTGGACATTTCCGCAGCCAAGTCAGAGCCCTCGGCAAAGAAATCGGAAGACGGCCACGCCCACAGACTTCTGCTCTTCCCTCTTCAAAGACACCTAGGGCACACGGCAGAGGAGTGGGAACAACCTTTTCCAGGCTCTGTGTGTCTACAAATGGCCGGGAGCACGTCCATGATTCTCCTTAAGCCGACATTTAAAACTCCACAAAGACCTGACGCCCGCCCGCATGGACTTACAACAACTGGCCATTTGTGGGCGTTGCCACTCGTGTATTCTTAGATATCTATTTCCTAACGGATTACGGGACGCCTTAGAGACTGAGATAAAACAGGAAAACTCACATTTCTGAGGCCACCACTCTGGGCTGGGAAAAGAAAACGTGCCCACGTGCCCACACAAAATACAAGGTCAAAACAGCGAGAGGTTAGGAAGGACATGAGTCACCGTGCCATAAAGAAAACGTTGTAAGAAAAAAGACACATGTCAAATATATGAAACATCTTATATATGAAACATCCCAGACCCTATACAGTTGACCACTGAAGGTGACTTTCAACTGCGCAGCTTCACTTACACGTGGATTATTCTCAGTAAGTACAGGACCCTGCTGAAAATGCTCTCTCTCTCCCCTATGATTTCTCTAGCTCACTGCATTGTACAAATACAATACAAGACATGTAACATACAATATACGTGTTCACCAACTGTTTATGTTACTGGTAAGTCTTCTGGTCAACATTCAGCTGATAGTAGTTAAGTGTAGGAGAGTCAAAGTCATATGTAGGGTTTAAACCATGTAAGGAGTCGGCGCCCCTAACCCTTATGGTGTTTAAGGATCCGTGTATTTTATATTTATATAAAATAGGTATTATAGATAATGTACTCTATGTAATGTATTCTATATGTGTAATATATTAACATATAGTATGCGTGCTGTATAATACCATATTACATGCATACTACATATATAAAATTTGAAAACCTATATAGTATCTATAACTTAAAAGTTCAATATATCGCAGTCATATATAGTATTCAGGAAGTCCCAATTTTTGCTTGTTGGTTGGCCTTTTTTTTTTTCCAGCAACCATTCAGGCAGGCGTTTTGGTAATTCTAATGTAATGCCAACTGCAAACACAAGGGAGGGAACATTTTCTCTAATCCACCAGCTATTTCTGTTTCTAGCACGCAAGCCTGCCTGCTATCCAGAGCAAAGTCATGCCCTCGCTCTTGAGACTTGGCCCCGCTCCTCTCACTCACCCGACGTCCAGCTGCTCCCTCTGGGGCCAAATCTAACAGGTGACGTTAGGCATCCACCTCTGACCTATGGCCCAGGCAGCACAGGGGGATAAAACGAACATCCAAACTGTCCTGGAGAGCAGGTACGGACTCTGCGCAGAGCGGCAAAACTTCGAGACAATGTCAGATTTTCCCAGCACAGTGAGCTCATCTGGAAAACAAAGGACTCGAAGGAGGGCCAGCAGCACAACTTCCCAGTGACCCTGACGTCAGGGCGGATTCGCACACCATGAGGAGTGAGCCTAATGTCGGGGCAGATTCGCATACCTTGACGACTGACCCTAACATCAGGGCGGATTCTCACACCGCGTCGAGTGACCCTAACGTCGGGCGGATTCTCACACCGCGACTGACCCTAACGTCGGGGCGGATTCGCACACCGCGACGACTGACCCTAACATTGGGGCGGATTCTCACACCATGAGGAGTGAGCCTAACGTCAGGGCAGATTCTCACACCGCGTCGAGTGACCCTAACATCGGGGCGGATTCTCACACCGTGTCAACTGACCCTAACGTCGGGGCGGATTCGCACACCGTGTTGAGTGACCCTAACGTCGGGGGAGATTCGCACACCACGTCGAGTGACCCTAACGTCGGGGTGGACTCTCACACCGTGTCGAGTGACCCTAACGTCGGGGCAGATTCACACACCACGACGACTGACCCTAACGTCGGGGCGGATTCGCACACCGCGACGACTGACCCTAACGTCGGGGCAGATTCTCACACCGTGACGACTGACCCTAACGTCGGGGCGGATTCTCACACCGCGTCGAGTGACCCTAACGTCGGGGCAGATTCTCACACCGCGTCGAGTGACCCTAACGTCGGGGCGGATTCTCACACCATGTCGAGTGACCCTAACGTCGGGGCAGATTCGCACACCGCGACGACTGACCCTAATGTCGGGGCGGATTCTCACACCGCGACCATGGACCCTAACGTCGGGGTGGAGTCTCATACCATGACGACTGACCCTAACATCGGGGCGGATTCTCACACCATGAGGAGTGAGCCTAACGTCAGGGCGGATTCTCACACCGCGACAAGTGACCCTAACGTCAGGACGGATTCGCACACCGCGACGATGATCCTAACGTCGCGGTGGATTCGCACACCACGATGAGTGACCCTAACGTCAGGGTGGATTCTCACACCACGAGTGACCCTAATGTTGGGGCGGATTCTCACACCACCGGGAATCAAGGGAGGGGATGATGATGAAAGGGATGGGATGCAGTGTCCGCACAGCAGGCCTCAAGCAGGCCTGCGGTCAAGTTGTTTTCAAAGCCCAAGGCGTGTGGACAGACCTGGTATGTGCCCAGCTGTAAGAGATTATTGACCTTTAGAACAAAGGGTCTGGGGTAAAAGACAAAGCTACAATGGAAGCAGAAACAGTCCCAGGGGTGTAGGCTTGTGGCCTGCACGTGAGTGAAGTCAGACCCGCTGAGTGCCCGAGGCTCTGCTTGCAAGCGGGCAGGGTGGGTGGTGGGCCGGAGGCCAGAAGAAGCATGGAGCAGTCACTGGGGCGGGAGCTGTGCGAACAAGTGACTGCAAAGCTCCAAAGCCAAAGATCAAACAAATCTGTGGGATAAAACCCAAAACTCAGCTACTTTGACCCAAAGACCGTGCTTGTAGGGTGACTTTACAAGTTTTTTTTTTTAAGTTGTTTTATTTGTTTTAGAGCGAGAGTGAGAGTGGATGGGGAGTGGCAGCAACAGAGGGAGACAGAATCCCAAGCACGATCCGCGCTGTCAGCACACAGCCCGACATGGGGCTCAATCCCTCGAACTACGAAATCTTGACCTGAGCAAAAACCAAGAGTCAGACGCTTAACAGACTGAGCCACCCAGGTGCCCCCACAAGAAAGTTTTTAAACCAAAACGATTTTTCGCTGGATTCCAAATGTGTTCTAAGGTTAAAACACAAACATGAAAGAAAACCTTCATGCTCACGCTCGCTCGAGTGACAGAAGCACGTAAAGAATGCAGCGACGCAGCCCCCAAAGGCCATGCCGGGAGAGGCGCCCCCAAACGCCCTGTCCCGGCGGCACTGCCATACCACCCCTCATTCTGCACGGGCGAGCAGGCCTCACTTGCAGGGACATAAGGGCAGAAACAACAACAGCAGGCGACAGCCACGGAGCGCCAGGGCCCCTGAACCTGTGGGAACGGACCTGTGAGTTGTCGCAGCAACTCTGGGTAAGAGTCCTGGTCCCCATCCCACAGGGAGGCAGGTGAGACCTGGAGGGGGGTGGGGCAGCCAGCGCTTGGGCAACAGCCTCACCAACCCTGGGAGCCGGGCCCCTCACCAGGCGCCTCTGTGCACGGGCTTGTCAGCACCTTAAGAAGCACGACCTGTCCCACTCCTGGAAGGAGAGCCGGCTGTGAGCCTCCTCCACTGCACCACAGGGGTTCTATCTCTGGGACAGATTCTCAGCGGCAACAAGGTTCATATTTGCTCACGTTCAGAGTTTTCCATAATAGAAAATCTAACTCCAACGCATTCTCTGAGAAGCTCAGACACACAGGATCAGGTCTGACTAACGAGAAGCCCAAGAGAAGTCAAAGTGAAATAGACCCTTCGTGTGACAGTAAACTAAAATGTTACCTTGCAGATTTAGAGCAGGAAGTGTTCTGAAACGGTGACTAAGCAGGGGAAACAGGCAGCATCAACGGGCTCTGTCTGGGCTGGCGCCAGGACCACCTTCCAGACACGCCTCAAACCCCAGGGATCAGGATGCCTTTTCACGCGTCCCGAAAAGAAATACAAACCGTGTGCCATTTGCTGCCACCTGCATGTTCCTCCCGTGGAAACTACCTTCATCTCCAATTCGGACCTGCTAAGTAGTTTGCTTACGTTATAAAAGGGAACAGACAAGTGACAGGCACCCAGCCCCGGTGGCTTCTGTCGCACTAGGGAGAGGATGGTGCAGTTTGCAGTCTCGGTAAAATCAAGGAAAGGGACTGCCTGGCTTTGCGGGTGACATGGCAGCTCCTGGGGAGCAGCACTCGCCCAGCCCCACAGGGAAGGCAGACACAGCACAGGGCCTCTCGGGGCCCCTCTGCTGCGGGCCCACTGGGAAATTCCCTGCAGGTGCAGGTGCACACAGACAGTGACCACCCCCCACAGTGCCCCCCCACGGTGCCTTCAACATGTACTCCCTTTCAGGCCCCCACAGGCACCAAATTCAGAAGGAGGTGGTGGTGTATTCCCTGGTTGAGAATTCTGCTGGTTAGAAACTGGTTAGATGCTGGGGGCGCCTGGGTGGCTCAGTCGGTTAAGCGTCTGACTTTAGCTCAGGTCATGATCTCGTGGTTCGTGGGTTCGAGCCCCATGTCAGGCTCTGTGCTGACAGCTCAGAACCTGGAGCCTGTTTCAGATTCTGTGTCTCCCTCTCTCTCTGACCCTCCACTGCTCACACTGTCTCTCTCAGAAATAAATAAAACATAAAAAAAAAAAAAAAAAGAAACTGGTTAGATGCTGGACAGGAGCCCGCGTGGTCTCCTATCTCTCGCTTCCACTGCAGAGAAAGTTTTCTCACTTAAAAAAATTTAAAAAACCACTCAACAGTGACAAACATAAAGTGTAGCCACTGCAGCAAAATCCAATGACATGGGATTTTTTTTTTTAATTGTTTTTATTTATTTCTAGGAGAGAGAGAGACACACAGCATGAGCAGGGGAGGGTCAGAGAGAGAGGAAGTCACAGACTGAAACAGGCTCCAGGCTCTGAGCTGGCAGTCAGCACAGAGCCCGACGCGGGGCTTGAACCCACGAACCACGAGATCATGACCTAAGCGAAAGTCGGACGCTTAACCGACTAAGCCACCCAGGCGCCCCAATGACATGGGATTTTTATTTTATTTTATTTTACTTCATTTTTTTTAGAGCGATAAAGAGACAACACACACAATTGGGGGAGGGGGCAAAGGGAGGGAGGGAGAGAGACAGAATCTTATTTAGGCTCCACCCTCAGCATGGAGCCCAACACGGGGCTCGATCCCATGACCGTGGATTATGACCTGAGCTGAAACCAAGAGTCACACTCTGAGGGGCGCCAGGGTAGCTCAGTTGGCTCAGTGACTCACTTCAGTTCAGGTTACCATCTCAAGGTTCATGGGTTCCAGCCCCACACTGGGCTGTGTGCTGACAGCTCAGAGCCTATTTGGGATTCTCTCTCCCTCTCTGCCACTCGCACGCTCTCACTCTCTCTAAATAAGTAAATCAATAGCAAGATGCCGAACAACTGAGTCACCCAGGTGCCCCTGAGATGGGATATTTCGAAAGCAGGTTCTACCAAGAGACCCTGCTAGAACACACACACTTGCTTCTCATCCCTCGTACCCACTAAGAACTGTACCAAGTGTGTATTCTTATCCTCACTGCATGGACAAAGATAACTTAAAATTAATCCTGAAGGAAATGTTGCTTCCAGCTGAAAGCAGGTGATCACTGGTCAGCAGCAAGCCTACCAAGGCTCCAGGATGACAGGAGTGTGCCGCCAGGGGACATGCGGCCGAGGGACTTCTGGTTGACCATGGAATGCACTCACGGAAGACACCTGCGGAAACGAGGCACACGACACCCATTCGCGTGTCTAGTGACCACTCGCATGAGTCACAACGTCAGAGGCCAGCTGTGTTGAACAACGAAACAGGACTCTACCTACAAGGATCAGCGTTTGTGTCCAAAGTACTTTCAGGAGCAGGAAGAGTAAGTTTACAAGTTCGGGTTGCACCACTAATTTGGTGACTTTGCTTTCCTTATTACATCTATCTCCCTCAGCGTAAGCAAACGAAATTTCAAGTTCAAAGTGCCAGCACCCAGGGAAAAACCAGCAAATTCTCCAGGATCATTGTCCACGCACAGGCGTGCTCAGTAAGCACCTCTCTCTGCCAGGAAGTCTCTCAGAAGCCCCACAACGTTCAACATAAAACCACCACCAAGAGACGTGCAAGCAGGCAGCTTGACAGGAAGTAATTCTGAAACGATGGGCCTGAGTTACACACGTACAGTCCATCCGTTCAGACTGTGTGGGAGCCCACGGTGGGCAGAGCTCCAATTCGGCTCTCATTCCTCCCCGAGACAAGGACACTACGCACACTAGTAATTACAGGGCAGCACACAGGGTTTTAGACAACCTGTCTTTGTTTTATTAAGTTTACTGCTTGTAAGCAAATTGCTGAGTCACTAATTCCTCCCATCCCCCCCGGCCCCCCGTTAGGAAAACATAGTAACAAGCAGAAACTGGTGAGTTACCATGGCCCCCACGGGTCTGCCTTGCCCCGTGATTCCTGCAGGCACCCACTTCTAGCACTTTCCCAGGGAAGCGATGACAAATGCTATTCCCTCTATCCAATCTGTGTGTGGCTGCCACGCTAATTATCCCAAGCACCACATTTCTTGGCTTTTTTTATACACCCCTCCTGCCAAACCTGGCCAGGTTTTCAACACCTGCACATCTGGTCCCAACCTACTTTCCCAATACCCTTCCTTCCCAGCCCTGCACTCCGGCCAGACTCCACCACTGGCCCCACCCCCAGGCAGGCTGGCCCCTCTCCCACCCTGAAAGGCACAGCCAGGAGACCAAGACTGTGCCCCTGGCACAGACCTTTGACTTCTGCACAACCCCTACACAGATACCCAGCTGTCTGGGTCCTCCCTCTCCCCCCTCTCTATCCGAGTAAGAGAAGTTTGTAAGACAGAGACGGAGACAGCCCTGTGAGCCAGACATTTCAACATAAACTTCAGCCGTGGCTCCTTGGACCACCGGCTCCTTGGACCACCAGCTCACTCCTGCAGCAGGAAATATGCAAGATGAGCCTGAAGTGTCTCGGGCCAGAAAGAGTCCTAAAGTGCACGTGTGTGCACACCCACACAGCCACCCACACACCCTCACACAGCAGGGGCACCTCTACGGACACAGCAGCCATCTGACAGAGCTGCCGATGGCCAAGCCATGACAATCTGAGAAACAAAATGCACACTACGGTCCTGGATCATAACCCGAAGCATAACTGAAACAGCCACGAATCCATGCGGGTAGAACTGCTGGACTGAATGAGTGAATGCGGGAGGGCGGCAGACCTCCCTACCCCTTAAGTGTGGCCACATGCAGGGACCACCTTCCCCAGGATAGCACGCAGAAGGAAAAAGAAGTAATCTCACATGCAGAAACCCAACAAAGCCGTCTCAGCCACGTGAGCAACGTCAGTATCAACGGCGACAGCCATGCTGACAGCACACACCTCACATGACGGAAATGGAGTTTCCTTTCTGCCATCCTGCTCCTCCTCACAGAAACCCAGAACCCCAATCTCATCGTGGGGAATCATGAGACAAACCCCAGTTGAGACAAAATCTACAAAACACCTGGCTGGGTCTCCTCCGAAGTATCAAAGTCATCAAACACAAATGCTGTGCGAGAAGCGACCACGGGCCAGCAGCCTGGGAGCCCTCCGCGACGATCGAATGCAGTGCGACCTCCTGAACGTGTTCCCGGGACAGAAGAGGGATGAGAGACGATCACTCCGGAACTGTGAATGAGCTACGGCTGGAGCTACTGATCGCGTGTCCACACTGGTCCCTGGTTTGGGTGGAAGCTTGTTCAGGGGACACAAGAGCTCCCTGTGCCATTGTCTCAACTTTCCTCTCAACCTGAACCTATTATAAAGTTTATTTTCAAAAACCACCCTTGGCTCCTTCGTCCCCCTACCCCACCCCCAGGCTGCAGTCCGGAAGGTCCTCTGTTCCTTCCACTCCCGGACCCTGGGCCTCTGCCCTCCCCAGTCCTCGTATTCTCCGCTCCGTCCTCCACACAGGCGCCCAGAGAAGCTTTCCAACGTGCGAACCTCAGGATAGCACCTTCTTGATCAAAGCCCTTTGGCAGCTGCCCTTACCTAGGCCGGGGTTGGTAAGCTTTCTGTAGAGGCCTAAACAGGACACAGCTAGGCTCTAAGCCGACCCTACTCCACCTGGATAGCGCTCATCAGCCGGAGACAACAACATGTCAGCGAATGGCAGTGTTTCAACAAAACTCTATAAAAACAGGCAGAGGGCTGAATTTGGCCCAAATGCCATACGTAGCATATGCACCCCTGGCCTAGAAAATCAAGTCTGAACTCCTCAGACCGACATCCACGCCACGATCCTGGCGACCCTGAACCTCCTCTCCTCCTCCCTTTGGCCGAGCTCTCTGCTCCCATTGGTGGCGCTCCTGGCTTCCTCCACTTGCTCCAGTTAGGGCCCCTCCTCCGTGAACTGTCTCCAGATCATTCCACGTCAAAACAATTTATGGTTATCAAAACTCATGGCATATCTGGACACCTAGCATTCACCTGCTACAACATCAGCTACAATGTTAAAAATCTTCACATATCACCTCTTCATTGTTTTAAAATTTATTTATTTAGAGAACGTCCGAGTGCGTGAGAGTAGGGGAGAAGGGGCAGAGAGGACAGAGAGAATCCCAAGCGGGCTTCACGCTGTCAGCGTACAGCCCAGCACGGGGCTCGATCCCATGAACGATGAGATCATCATCTGAGCCAAAATCAAGAGTCGGACGCACAAAGGATGGAACCACCCAGGGAGCCATCTTGCCTATCTGTGTTGGATCTTTCTTGCCAGGCAGTTCTGAGCACGTATAAGTTATAAGGAACACAGAGTCAGTGAAGACACCCCAAGCCTTCCAAAGCCTAGCAGATCATAAAGAACTGAACTAGCACCTCCTGAAGCACATTTGAGGTACTCGGGACATGCAGATGGGTACACCAGCTTCCTGAAGTGCTCTGTTACCAACTGAGCTGCAGGGATCCTGAGTTCAACAGAGTTAAGCCGCTTTCGTCGTCACTGGGATTTTCAGGCCTTCACTGCACACTGTGAAGTCTTAGGCCTGTCTGGCTGAGGAATTTTCCCACATCTTTAGCGTCCGTGTCCTGCAGAACAGTTAGGAAATTGGTGAGAGCAAGCACATGCCTACAAGGTGGACTGAAAGCTCAAATTGCTTCCCTTGGTCACGGGGGTGGGCTGAACAACACACCCCCAAAGGTTATCCAGCTCCCAATCCCGCAATCTGGGATACCGCCTCAAAGGAAAAAACAAAACAAAACACAGTGTGTGTTGGGGGCGGGGGGGGGGGGGGGCGGTGGGCACGGAGGAGGACACTTGTGGGGATGAGCACTGAGTGTTATGTGGAAAGTAATTTGACAATAAACTATTTGTAAAAAGG
>NW_027528640.1:6090359-6113061 GCF_008692635.1 Crocuta crocuta
CGGGTTGGGGGGGGGGGGGGGGGGGAGACTTTGCAGTGTAATTAAGTTAAAGATCTTGAGACAGGGAAATTACCAGGATGGGCCCCAAATGACAGCAAAGGTATCCTTATAAGGAGGCAGCAGAGGGTGATCTGACACCAGAAGAAAGAAAAGGCAACGTGACCAGAAGGCAGAGATTGGGACAGTGAAGCCACGGGCCACGGAATGTGGGCAGAACCATCATGAACAAGGAACAGCTTCTCTCCTGGAGCTCCCAGAGGGGGCACAGCTCTGCCAAGACAACAGATTTCAGGGCTCCGGCCTCTAGGACAGAAAGAAAACAAACACAAGTCGCTGAAGCCACCTCGTCTGTGGTAACTTGTTACGGCAGCCACAGGAGACTCCCAGGCACCAGCTGGGGCGCTATGCTCTCTGCGGACATTAAAATTCCTCAAACGCACTCCAATCAGTGTGGTCCACACCTGGACCAGAGAGGTTGCATCATTCCCTGCAGGAAACGCTGTCAGTCAGCAGTCAGGACTCTCCACCTAGGTTTAAACGCCTGGTTCCCAGTGCCAGCTCCGCATTCACTATGTAATGATATGGCCTTGGTCAAGAGGTTTCTGCTCACCATGATGCAGTGGCTGCACCTGTAAAATGGGACTCTAGAGTTGCTTTGTGAATAATAAAAAGCATTTTATACAGTTCCTGACACACAGTAAGTAGTTGCTACGTCAAAACCACTAGTATTACATTATAGTATTATTGCTATTTAGAGGCACACACACACAATTCCACATTCACCAGAAGCCAATGTCATCTTCCTTCTTTCTCAGGTTGACAAACTACACATCTGTACCCGACATCTAGCTTAGGACCTTTGAATTCACCTTGGCCAGGTAGGGCAGGTGGAAATGTTCACGCTTGCCTCTCGGAATCATAGCTTTCAGGAACCTGATTTGATACATTATGACAAGTGGCGACTCCAAACATGTGCCCAATGGCAGGCATTCAATTCCCATTGCTCGCTCAAAGGCCTAAAGCCAGTGTTCCCGTGTGGGTGACCTACATCGGTCAGGCCCACAAAGGCCCATCTTCTTAAGTTGTTAAGCTGCTGGTCGTGCAAGTCACTGGTCTTCCTCTCAATGTCCAGTTATGCTCCGAGCAGCGGACACAATCACTCTGTGGCCCCAGCACGGGAACGGAACAAGCACCTGAAAACGGCAGAGACCACGGGTGTTGCTGGATGAACGCAAGCCCTCCCACAGCATCTCTGGCCTCCTGGCCCCAGGCCACCACTGCTCCCCACGGGCCACCAGAGCACCGCCTGCTGCACGGCCAGCCTACTGGGGTGGACCCTGTCTGCTCATGAATGCTGGGTCACCACTGCTCACAAGGTGCTTAAAGTCAAGAGCTCTGACTCTGTCAAAAATGAATAAACATTAAAAAAACAAAATAGAAATAAAAAAGAAAGGTGTGGCTCAGTAACTTAATCTATATATTCCCTAAGCCCTGGTGAAGTAGGATGGGCCATGAAGCCCAGTAACTGCACAAGACACCACCAGACACGAGAAGAACAATGACCCAGACCTCCTCAGGACCCTGAACCTAAGAACCTCCACCAAGAGTGGGAGAAACAGCCTTAAGTGGTGGTGGTGGGGGGGGGTGTCTCAGGTCCCCTCTGATACGGTGGGGGCGGTCTCAGAGAATCATTATCCCCTCTGATATGGTGGGGGTGGTCTCGAGGAGTTGGGGTCCCCTCTGATATGGTGGCGGCAGTCTCAGGGAGTCAAGGTCCCCTGATATGGCAGAGTGGTCTCAGGGCATCGGGGTCCCCTCTGATATGGTGAGGGCGGTCTTGGGGAGTCGGGGTCCCCTCTGATATGGTGGGGTTGGTCTCGGGGTGTCAGAGTCCCCTCTAACACAGCATAAGGGACAGACCTCCCTCACTCAGCAGGAAGCACAAGAGTTGCCAGATCACTTAAGGCATGGATGAAAACAGAGGAGGTCAACATGAATATCAAACGCCGCCCCCCTCACCCCTGCTATGTGCGGGGGCTGAGATAATGAATCGGCAGGAAGGGGCAGGAGGCGGCCGGCAGAGACCAGCCGTGGAGGAAGCCCAGGGCGCGCCGTGGGAGTGACCACCGAGTTGGCTGCCCAGCCCCAGGCACGAGAGGGGCCGTCAAGGCAGGAATCACGCTAACGAGTTGCCGTGGCCATGGCGCCCATTAAGAGGCTACAGGAGAAATAACGTAAGTCACAAGTGTCTGGCCACATTCAGGAGAGGGACGTCCGCCCACCTGACAGTGACAGACACAGGGTCGCACAGCATATGCGTCAGTGAGCACACGAGGCCAGCCCAGCCGGGCTGTCCATCGGAGAGAGACCATTGTGGGACACGGGGTAATACGCTCACCGAAAATTGCCACTTCTGAAAAGCAAGATGAAGCCAGTGAAAACTTTAATGTCAGGGATTTTTTACGAAAACACAGTCTTGATTTTTAAATTTGAAAACAGAGGTTATAGACCCACGTGCCACCGAAGCCAGGCATGGGAGACAAGGGGTGACCACTGGTGGCGGTGAGAAGCCGAGGGTCCAAGCACAAGCCAGCGGCGCCCACAGGAGCCCCTGGGCAGACGGGACCCTCAGCACAGCACAGTCAGAGAATCACAAAACCACTGAGCTCCTGGCTGCGTTCCCTGTGAGATTATAAAAGTCCTTGAACTGCCTAAAATTCAGCTCCAAGGAGTATAAAGATGTTAAGTCCTTCCCTTATACCTCCCATAATTCTTAGCAGATTAGATCACTATGTATGACACAAAATGTTCCACAAGCGGCATTTCTCACTCAACAATATGTCACAGACATCCTTGCCTGTCTGTACGTTCAGATCTACTGCGGCTTCTCTCTCTCCCTCTCCCTCTCTCTCTCTCTCTCTGGCCAAATGCAGAGTTAGAATACAAAATTTCAATGCTGGGACACGATGGTAGAGCCTTTCCCTTTCACTCGACAGATGGGGTCCCCAGAGGTCTTGGGCACCCAGCCGCACAGGCCAGAAGCCAGGCCCCTCCATAGGCTGTCCCAGCAGCCCACCACCAGCTCTGCTCTCCAGAAAGGCCGAGACAAAAGGCAAAGGTTCCCACGTGGCAGGGGAGAAGGGAGATAAAATGACCTCAGAGCAAAGTAAAGGGCCATCATCGTAAAGAACCTCCCATCTATCCACGTTGTGGGCTTTTTAATTAGCAAATACCTACGATCACTCGGAATTCATCCAGTTAACTAAATTACAACTCACTCCCCAGTCACAGTCTACCTAATCCCACAACATACTGGATGGAAATGCAGTTAACTCAGATCATCAAGGAGTCCACCATCTTCCTGACTCGAGGCCTAAAACAAACAGGGCAGGCCTGGGCTCCCATGTCAGCTGCTCGCCCAAGCAGGCCGGATGACACCACCACCAGGGGAAGGAAGGATGTGGCCGACGCCTCAGCTTCAGAAACGGTCCTTATAAAAGGACACATGTATTCAAAGGAAGAACCATAAACTGCATACTTAAAACATGAATTCTGGTAGGGACTCAAGGAGCTGAAAATCTAATTCAGTATTCGGATCTTCAGAAACTCCAGCCTAGCTCCCAGATACAGAAAAATCTATCTAAAGATATAAGCTCCCTAAAGGCCAAAGCCTCCCAGCAGTTAGCTTTCGAAACATTTTAGGAAACTTGGCCTCAAATTAAAATCGGCATTTCAGCAAGGGTTACTTAGAGCCTCGGAGAAACTATATTTCAGATGAACACAAATAACAGAAGTAACCTATTCTTATTCTATTAATATAAATGCTTTATAAAAGAAATGTCCAGGTGTGGGGTTTTTTCTGGTATTCTTTCTCTCAGCTAAACGGGAAGACTGTCTACCTAGATTCCATGCCGAGCTAGACACAGAATATTCCAGCTTGCCTTTCTTCTCCTTCCCATCAGGAAGGGTCTCAGGTGAGACCCATCAGGAGTACACACACCCTAGTCGCCCTGTGTCTTAACACCCTTTCTGCCCTCCAAGCCCTTGGTTAGGCGCTCCGCAAACCCCAGGAAGATCACAGCAATCACCTCAATTCCTCCTCTGTTGCCAATCCCCCCTCCCCTCCCTGTTCCCCACAAAACCGCCTGACACGTCTCTGTCATCCCTCCACAAACACTTCCACAGCCCTTGCCTAGGGAGGCACCCGGCACCACTCAGGCACTGAGGACAAAGCAGGGGCACCACCAGGTCCCCGCCCCGGGACCAGCCCAGAGTGGTGCCAAGTAAGCGATCTGCACCTTAGAGAAAGAGCGAGCAGTCAGGGGAACAGGGGGTGCCTGGGGGATTGGCCATTCTACCGAAAGGGTCACCCAAAGTCTCGTTCCCAAGGGGACGTTCAAGCATGTTCTCAGGGAGGGGAGGGGACAAACATGTCAGGGGAAGACTGCTCTGCGTGGGGAGGGCAGGAGGGGCCCCCTGGGAGCATGCGCCTGTGCATCTGAGGACAGGGAGGGGCCACGGTGGCCCAGGTGCAACCAGAGAGGGCGGACACACAGGGCTACACAGCCAACAGCACAGCCCACAGCGACCTCAGGGAGCTCGTCGCGAGTCAAATGATTTCCAAGGGCTACCTCCTTCCCAGAACTTCTGGGAAATTTACAGATCACCAGTATCCAGAGAAAAACCATCGAGACACAGGAGGAAGGTATCAAGTCTCCTACTTGCTTAGCAATCAACACAGAATCCACTCAACATCAAGTGCAAAGCAAGAGTGGGAAATGCTGAGGTACGGAGGTGAAGGTGAAGACAGACGCTTCTGTGGACTGGACCAAGAGCGCGCAAGAGAAGCTATCCCAGCTCAATCACTCAGATCTGCCCACACCCGATGCCACGTTCTAGGTGTGCGTTCGCTCAGAGTCCTGTTGGCTGCCACGGCCGAGTCACTCTTGCAAATGAAGGTAGTATTAATGAAGTATACATACCACACTCAAAACAAATCCTGATTCCATGTAGTGCTGTTAATTCTGCTAGAAGATACAAAGGCCAACATTGTTCAAATACTACCTGGTAATAAGTGTTGTCCAGTGTTTGAATATTCCATACAAATGGGTCTTTGTAAATAGTAACAAACTTGGTCTTTCTCACTAAGAAATATCCATACCAGTAAGTAAAGTAACAAGAATGTTAGAAACTTTTAAGAAAGA
This sequence comes from Crocuta crocuta, assembly GCF_008692635.1. NCBI lineage: Eukaryota > Metazoa > Chordata > Mammalia > Carnivora > Hyaenidae > Crocuta > Crocuta crocuta. The sequence continues at coordinate 6,095,564 of NW_027528640.1, forward strand.
TAAAGTAAATCGATTAGTTTTTTGCTGGACCTGATTTCAATGTCATAAAAATTTTTAATGAAAATAACATTTTTAAGAGGAAAATGTCCTTTAACAGAAGAAATGCAAAGAAAAGATGTAAGTGACGTCGAAATCACACCTTGATCTAAAATCCCGACTAGCAAAACAAAACAAAAACATTTCAACAGCCAAACCAAATGAAGGCAACAGGAAAAATCATTTCACTGTTACAAAAGGAAATGAGTTTCTGTGAGCTCAGGGAACCCAAATCTTTTCTAACAGGCACTAAGCGTGTCTGTCATTGTTCCTGAGATGCGATCTCTATCCTCCATGACTATGTGCTGCACAAACAACAGAAAATTGTGCCTGTGCTCACTGGAGAATCCACAGAGAACTTCGTCCCGACTACAGGCAGACTGAAAAAGAGCAAGACAGAGGGAGAGCACAGAAGTTGGTAGCTTTCAAGGTCATAGAAGTCATGAGCATAGACTCACTAAGTGCCAAACACCACTCCTGCCCATCAACTTACACTTACTCATCCAATCCTCACAGCCACGCTGGGAGACAGGTACTATTATCACCTCCTTCCATCTTAAAAATGAAGAAACTGAGGCACAGAGAAATTAAGCCACTTCTCATACGGCTACTAAGCAGTGGAGCAGATTCAAACCAGGCTCTGGCTCCAGACCCGGGCTGGTAACCACTGCAGTTTCCTGCCTCCATGCTTCTTCAACCACTGGGCCTGACTCGTGATCTCAGGGTTGTGAGTTCAGGGCCCATAATGGGTGTAAAGACTGCTTAACAATAAAATCTTTTTTAAAAACCCATTATCCGCTATGCAAAACTGTAAGAAATGTCAGGGGGCTGTGTAAACAGGAAGACACATCTGACCCTCCTCTCTAAACAAGTAGCAAAGCAGAAAGGAAATAAAGCAGGTGGCAGGGCCCAGCAAGACCGTGGCTCCTCAGGGGGACTTTCAGTCTTTCCCCCAATGTGTTATAAGCACATATATTCATACGTGGGCATGTCCACACGGGTATATATGGTCTTACGGTTCTTCTCATTGACTCTTGTAACACAGCCGCCAGGTCTCCACGCCAGGCCCCGAGGAAGGAACAGCAGAGGGAGACAAACCCTGGCTGCACGTCCCGGGCGGCCCAGCCCCTCTGGCAACATGCCAGACCGCGACCACCCTAAGAGCACCGCTCGCTTTGCGGGGAGCAATTCCATTTCTCCAACACGATGTGATCATTTCGGGGCATCGCCTTCCGCTCATGTCTCGTTATTCACCTGATGATTTCAGAAGAGTCTCCCAGCACTGAGGCTAAGCAGCCGCTCATCATTTCAGCGCTCCTACTGGGTGGACACAAAGCTTTCAATCCTTAGTCTTAAGAACCAGTTAACCGGTCCAGTCAACAGGGATAAAACAAAACAAGGACTTGGAAGGCCTGCTTTCTGCAGCCTGAACTAGTTACGTGACCTCGGGCAAATCAAGACCTCTCCAGGTCTGTTTGTTCACCTGTGCCACGGCAGGTGCAGGTTCGCTGGGCCCCGGGCAGTGTCCTGCACACGCCAGCTCACAACCACCCTGTGACAACACCGTGCCGTGCCCGTCACCGGCCCCATCGCACAGCGGAGGAAACTGAGGCACGAAGTCACTCGTCCGGCACCTAACGGCAGAGTGAGAATACAGCACAGCCAGACGGCCCCAGCTCACCACAGGATCACAGGACTTCTGTGACTCCTTCCAGTGTGACCCTCCACGATTCTGGGACTCTAGGAATGAGCTATGCTTCACCTGACACACTTGGGCCGGTCTTTTGTCGTTGTTCAGTACGCTCCACAAATAACAAAGCCCTGAGCTCCCAACACTGAAAGATTATTTAGAACGGCCATGAAAAACACAGCCTTTCAGGAACTAAAAATAATGTGTCGTTTCAAGCACTTCATGATGGGGCCCCACTCCCGGCTGATGGAGGAAGAACGGAATCACCCACTGAACTGAAAGGTGGATGGATTTGCACAGACAGGATTTGCTTCCAGAAAAACTGAGACTGGAACTATGACCAATTCACGGCTCTTTAGCTGGTCTCCACGGACACCTGACAGACCCCTTCCCACGGAGGATCCAGCCACGAGGACAGAGAGCCTGGACGGCGCCCCCAGGGAGCACGTCTTCATCCAGGTGCAGAACACCTCCCCAAAAAGACAAGTTAAAATCTGAGACTCTTGCACAGAGAGTGTCAAAAACACCCCAGTTCACACGTATTTCTTTTTTTAGAGCAACAAGTCCGAGTCTCAAAGTCCCAGTCTCTCCCCAACCCAACTACCCTGCATCAAACGACCACTTTCTAGATCAGAGATCTAGGATGCTGCTGTGCACGAATTTGAGCCATCTCATTAAAATGCAGATTTCTGGCCTCTGCACCCCTAGGTGATGGTTCAGTCGGTCTGAACCGCATGCACATGCGAACACATGCCCCACCGAGGGCCTCAACCCCTCCCCCTCCCATCACGGGTGGCTGCAGACCATGCCGGACAAGCACCGTTGCACAGGCTGAAAGACCAAAATCACAGCCTAGATGATGTTTCTGTATTGCCAGGGGGACAGGGGGAAGGGTGAGGGCCCTCCTCCGCCCCCTTCCTTGTGCAGCCATCCACGATTCCCAGCGCTCCACCCTCAGAACGGACCTCCCTGCTCTGACCAGTCACCGCCGAGGCCCGTCCTGGGAGGCTCCAACTCTCCCTGTGCCCAGGAAGTCTTGCAGCCTCAGCAAGTCCCTCCCAGCATCAGGGCGGCAACCCCGTGGGCCAGGTGCGGCCCCTGATCATCACTGTGCCTGAACCCCTCCTTTTCCACCCGTCTGGCCACACGCCCACACCGCGCCCGCAGGATGGCCTTTGAACCACAGGCCAGGCAGCCCCGTGGCCACTGAAATGACCCCTAATTCAGTGGCACAGGTTCTACACCATAGCTGAGACAGACTTCTATAAAACACGGTGACACTGGAAACCAGCCCAAATCCTCTTGCGTGAAAGGCTCTGTCACAGAGCTGGCATCCTGTGCAATCAGTCCCATAGTGGCTGGGGTTTCAGTTACCAAAACCTGCGGGTTCAAGGTTTCTGATTACATTCAGGTGTGCTCCATGCGGAGGTGCTGACGGGCCACAGGCGGCACCGAGGGTGGCTCCCAGGGCCCTCGTCCAGCCCCCACCCGGACAGGTCCACAGACAGCACCGAGGACGGCTCCCAGGCCCTCTCTGGGCCAGCCCCCACCTGGACAGGTCTTCAGGCGGCACCGGCGACGGCTCCCAGGACCCCCCTGGGCCAGCCCCCACCCGGACAGGTCCACAGGCAGCACCGAGGACGGCTCCCAGGCCCTCTCTGGGCCAGCCCCCACCTGGACAGGTCTTCAGGCGGCACCGGCGACGGCTCCCAGGACCCCCCTGGGCCAGCCCCCACCCGGACAGGTCCACAGGCAGCACCGAGGACGGCTCCCAGGCCCTCTCTGGGCCAGCCCCCACCTGGACAGGTCTTCAGGCGGCACCGGCGACGGCTCCCAGGACCCCCCTGGGCCAGCCCCCACCCGGACAGGTCCACAGGTGGCACCAAGGGCTGCTCCCAGGGACCCCAGGCCAGCCCCAACACTGCACCTGCCTAGGAAAGGATGAGGGCGGCCAAGGGGCCCGCCTGGAAGACAAGCAGGTACCACCCAGAGCCCTATGAAACTCCAGGTCTCAGGCCAAGTGCAATAACCTTTGGTCCAACTGGACATCAAAGTGCAGGATGCAAGCCCCTGGCACCCACACATAGTCCTGTTCTGGTTATATCATCATGAACCTGAATGTTTACAACAGCCAGGGAGACAACGTCAGCACACGGTTCCTGGCCAGGCAACAGGACGCAGTTAGAGGCTCATGGGGCAGGGATGGGGGCGCAGGGGCGGGTTGGCACTAGGAGAAAGAGAAAATACACACCACAGGGAAGTGACCAGTGTGTAACTCAGGGCTGTGCTCGCTTTCAGGGGGAAAGAGACAGGGTGAGGGGTGAGAAGGGCATGGGCACCTCTGGAGGGCTGGAAAATGTCTACTTCTTAATCTGGCTGCTGCTGACCTGTATTTACCTGGTGATGGTGGGATTTTGCTTAGTGTACTTTCATGAAACTGTACCATTTCTCTAAGAGTCCGAATCTGACTTTACGGCAAGCTCAGTGCCCTAGCGTTTACCGCTGGGGCCTCGTGTCCCTGACAGCCACTGGGCCGATGAGAACGCGGCACCACTCAGAACCTCGCAGTGATGCCCTGGGGGGCCACACACCCAGTGAGTGTCACAGCTCTGCAGGGCTCTTGACATCCTGCAAGTCAAAGGCAGAGCTGGCCAGGACGCCACTTAAGAACAAGAGCACAGCAGGGAACGGGAATCCCGTGCAGGTAATGGGTTACAATAAAACAAGTTTCTACCCCTTGGAAAAATGCCATCAAGGGGCAGCGAACAAGGGCAGATGAGCAGATTCCTAAGCACCTAGGCCCGGCCTAGAGTGCCCTTTCCTGCGGGCACCTTGCGCCTGTCCCCGACTAGCTGCCCCTCCCACCGGTCTCCCGGCACCTGGCTCATGACGGGTGCGGGAAGGGTTCGTGTAAGCCATATTCTTCTCTTCCAAGATGGATTTGCAACAGTTTTTTACGCTTTACACTTACCTTTATGCCAGCTTTCCAGCAAACAAGCAAGGCGTTCATACATTGTCGCCTACCCTTTTCTGTTCTCCCAAACAAGCACCGAAGGGCAGAAATGGTTTCATTCAACTCAGTATCCCCAGACTTAGTACAGTGCCTGGCACACGGCAGACATACAAGAGGTATGTGCTGAATGCACCAAAAATTAAAAAAAAATAATTTTCTACAACATATGCCAGAAGAAGATGCCTGCGTAAAAATCCATACACATGGCTCCGGTGGTTAAGGGTCCAACCCGGGTGCACGTCATGACCTCGCAGTCAGAAACTTCAAGCCCTGAGTGGGGCTCCGTGCTGACAGCTCAGAGCCTGGAGCCTGCTTCAGAGTCTGTGTCCCCTCTCTCTCTGCTCCTCTCCTGCTTGCACTCTGTCTCTGTCTCTCTCCCTCAAAAATAAATAAACGTTAAAAAAAAATTCTTTAAAAACCTCCTATACATCTGAAACTACTTTTGCGGACACTGAGGAATCCTGCTACAGCAAAGCAGATCAGTGCCACCTGCCACAGGGCAGTGCCAGGTGCCACCTTCCACCACGTCTGCTTGGAAGTCACACACTTCAAGCTGGATTTGGGGAACAGATTCTCCAATGCTGTAAGTGAGGTTCCACGAAAGACATCTGGATAAAAAGGAGTTAAGGGCATGCATTTGGGAGTCAGGCATAAACGGGTTAAAACCTCAACTCTACCGTGAACCAAGCAACTAACGTCATGTGTGGGAACGCCTCATTCTGCCACACGTGCCACATCCCAGGAAGGGCTTGCTGTCTGGCTCCTGCGCCTCCCGCTGGCTTCGGTGACTGTCTTCTTCCCTGGGGCAGGAGGTTCAAGTTAACCCACAGAGGAGTCCCCCACCATGTCTCCATGGTCCAGTCCCCTCCTCCACGGCTGAGCACCGGTGCGCGGGAGGCGGAGGAGGCCCCTGTGCGCATGCAGGTGCTCCTACCTGGACTCTGAATCCGGGGTAAGTGGCACAGAGAGACAGGGACGGGGAAGAACACCACTGAGGGCCACGGCGGAAGCTGTACATCCAGACCTGGCTGGTACCAGCAGGTGCATCGTGACCGCCGTGTCGGCAGCACGGCAGTGGCTTGCTCTTCCCTCAGCACAGCATTTGCCACGGTTCCGACGACCCAGCCTCCTCTGACAGCTGCTGAATGTTCTTCCAACAAATGCTTTTTCTGCTTAAGTTCTTATTTGTAACCAAGACGACGTGGACCAAGGCTGGAAAATTCTGACAACCTTTCACACGTGTAAGAGGAAGACAAAAATAAAACATATAAAGCTAAATCTGAGAAGGGACAGCTCAGAAAACGAGACTGAGCCAAGATCACACGCCAAAGCAGTATTCCGTGTGTGCTGCCTTCTTTGCTTTTACCCTAGCCTTTGCAATGGCATCTTTGTTTCTGAAAACACACTATCTGTTCAACACGGAGGAGGGCACTGCACCCAGAACACATCGGTTTTCTTTGCGTTATTCTGTTGGCAGCTTCTTCTGTTCTCAGATGTCTCTGGGATTCACGGAAACCAGAGTCACATTTCGTGCAGTTAACAAGTCCTTGTTAAAGGTCCGCTACGCGCAGGGCACGCACCTGTAGCTCAAGTCAGAACAAACGCAGGCGGTACAAGTCAAATCCACCTGATGCATTTGTGATTCATGCTTGGAATTTTTATTTTTATTTATTTTTTGTTAAAGTTTATTTCTTCCTTCTGAGAAGGGGAAGGGGCAGAGAGAGAGAGAGAGAGAGAGAGAGAGAGAGGGAAAGAGAGAATCCCAAGCAGGATCTGCGCTGTCAGCACAGAGCCGGACGTGGAACTCGACCCCTCAAACCGCGAAATCATGACCTGAGACAAGATCAAGAGTCAGATGGTCAACCAACTGAGCCACCCAGGCACCCCCTGAAAATTTCATTTTTAAATGTAAAACACCCAGGTGAGTATTCTGGGTTCTATACAGTATATTTTGCTAGCACAAAACAAAACAAACAAATAAGAAAAAGATGCAGACAGATGGTCTACAAGCAGAAGCAAACCACAGACAGGGTCTGCTTGGCCCACAGGGCGCTGGTGTGGTTTATGGCTTTCCGTTGGTTACTCAAAATGCTGGATGTCTATAAAGACTGGAAGATCTGGCTCCCCACCCCCCACACAGGCCACCATATGGCAACGCCAAGTGGACTCCGGCAGCATCTGCTCCTGTTCTAAGGGACACGTGGCTTTCCGCTGGGTCACAGGGCCCAGGTTCTGCTATTATTTAATGTCCAATGTGCTTCGCCCATTTGTTACCTGCCTGGACCCCAAAGGCACTCAAATTTGGGGTCCTTGTTTCAGATGCTTCACAGAGTGGGCTCTAAAAAAACAGACACATGCTTATTTCAAATGTTTAAAGTTTCCTTTTCCCACAGGGAGGAAAAAAAAAGGGAGAAGACATCTTTTCCCAGTTCAGTCCCTGAATGTTAGACTTTCCAGAAATACTGAGTTCTAAACTACTGCACCTCTTATTTCATCATTACATCTTGTGCTAATGTCTGCCTTCAGGAAACGGCAAAATGGCATCGCGTCCCCCATTTCTTCAAGCCACAGCCTCTCAGGTGTGCGGAAGGGCTGGAACGTGTGTCTAGTCCCCTTGGGGAACAGCAGGCCAGAGTTTTCAAACACTTTTGCCTTGACCATCACATTTCTAGAACACCTCAAACGTCTTTATCTTATGAGTGAGAAGCATCTGGCACTATAAAAGCAGTATTTTTAAGCAGCGATATATACGTATTTTTGCTTCTTCCAAATTTCCTTTTCCTCCCATCAAAGAAAGCAGATGAAAGTCCTTATACTTTCTGTGCTTATGTGTCGCCAAAAGGAGCCTCGACATGATGCTGCTCAGGAGCTCGTGGTGGACGCTGGAATGAAGACAGCAACGAGTGAAGGCACAAATACACCAAAGGGCAGAATGGCGGTACTGGTGAGCCAGCGAGCCACCAGGGAGCCTCGAGGACCCCTTGCTGGCCGTCTCGGGGCCTCCAGCCGCTGGTCCCCCTCTGGGCCACACCGCTGGCCCCGGCACGCCCATCCCACTCAGAACTCCTGGCCCCAGCTCCCTACACCATTCCTGAACAAACCCATCACACAGCGTGATGCCTCCTCCCCTCCAGGAACAGGAGAGAATAACCTGCCAGGAGCCGAGGCGGGTTTCTGTGTCCAGAACAAAGAAGTGCTGCCTGGGCGCCTGCGGAGGTAGCAGTGACGTGAATGTGAAGTCTGGGTGGTGGGGGGCTGGGTGTGGAGATGAACAGTGAGGAGGCTGGGACCTGGGGGCACATGACCTCATGAGGAGCAGAGGTCTTGGGGCAGAAGAGGAGGCTCTTTTCTGGCTGGGAGGCGACAGAACGTGCTGGTTAACAATGTGGACTTAGGAGTCCAGAGGGCCCAGGGTCAGCGCTGAGGCTGCCACTGTGCCGTGGCCTCTACAAGCGGCTGGGCCCCCTGGACAAGGCTGGCGGTCCGCACACGGTGGGCTGCAGGCGTGGCCTGTGACTAGGTCCCAAGATGGCACCCATACCCAGCGCACCACCAGGGCAGCCAGGGTGGCCACCTCATCCGCGGCTCCTTCTCAAGGGGTTCTGCTCCCCTGGGAATTCAGGGCTACGTTTTTAAAGATACTTTCATAAAACCAGCAAAACCCTGCACACTGTGGGCTTCCAGGGAAAAGACACCATGAAAACTGGAGAACCGTTCTAGAATTCCCGGGCCCCTCTTCCCAGAAGGAAGGTCAGGAACCACAGCAGGTGCTGTCTTCATAGGCTTTATTGAACCAGCCTCTCTCACTTGCAGAAAAAGTCACTCAAGAAGCATCTCAGGCGCCTCGCGGGCACAGTAGATTAAGCGGCCAACTTCAGCTCAGGTCATGATCTCATAGTTTGTGGGTTTGAGTCCTACGTAAGGCTCTGTGCTGACACCTCAGAGCCTGGAGCCTGCTTCAGATTCCGTGTTTCCCTCTCTCTCTGTTTCTCCCCTGCTCATGCTGTCTCTGTTTCTCAAAAATAAATAAGCATCAAAAATAAAAAAAGGCATCATGTAGTCTTGGTCCCTCAACAACAAAGGTAGTTAAGAACTAGAGTTCAGGGGCCCCTGGGTGGCTCAGTCAGGTGAGCGTCTGAGTCTTGGTCTTGGTTCAAGACAGAATGTCATGGCTCTCATGAGATCAAGCCCCGCATTGAGTTCTGCTCTGTCAGCACGGAGCCTGCCTGGGATTCTCTCTCCCTCTCTCTCTGCCTTCCCCCCATCTCTCTCTCTCTCAAAATAAATTTAAAAACCTAAAAAAATAAGAACTAGAGTTCAGTCACAGAAAATCACAGAACAGCCCTGCTGTAGTCAATCTGTTATGAGCCTCAGGTAACATTACAGCATTAATGATTAGAAGGAAATGGGCGTGCCTTTGGGCTTCATCTGTTCTGAACTTATTATTTTAATAATCTGGAAAGAACTCAACATAATCTGGACCTTTATGAGTATAGCTCACACTACTGCATTACACATGAAATTCTTTTTAAAAGTGAAAATGAAGGCCCAGTGAGTGAAATGAGAAATACACTCAAGGCCCATGTACTACTGCTCTGCATCTACAGTTCTTCATTAGGGTCCTAGTAACATTGTCGGGGGCGAGGGGGGGAGGCTCGATTCTATGACACTTCAGCAAAGGTAGAAGTAAATGCTTCTGCCCGCAGTCCTTCAGGACAAGCTCACAGACAAAACAGACTTTGCCTCTGGCAAGAATTTTCCAAGTCCAAATGCAAACATCACTTACCTCTTGCTGATCAAGACTTTGATCAGATTACCAACAAAAAGTAGACCAACTAATGGCTGCCTCATAAATTCCATTTGTTTCATAAACAAATCCTTTCTCCCCCAGTGCCTACAGAGAGAAAAGTAAACCTAACAAAGGAAAAAGACAAAGAAACACACCTTTATGCAGCCGTTTTGCCAGTGCCCAGGGAGCCCACATTCCCTGCCCCAGAGAAATGTCATGTCCATTTTGACAGTTAAGACTTTAAGGGAGTGCAGTGAGCATCATGACGAAGGGCTGAGAGTCAGAACAATAAGAACTAAGAAAAGCAAACTAGAATCGATGCAATCCAGATAAAGCCTAACATCTTCTCCATCTCTCTTCAGCAAGTGCTGGTGCACCTGGGAGGGTCCACAGAGGGCACTGGACAAGCCCAGCCCAGCACATGTCAGGGCAGAGCAGGAGCCCCGCCCTACTCAGGGCCAGAGCAGAACAGGAGCCTAACAGGACGATAACATCCGCTGGTTATCCAGCTCTCCTACTACGTGCCAGGAGCCAGCACAAAACACATACAGGACTCATGTACGTGCACATGTGTAGCAGAGATGTAAAGATCTACATAGCAACGCAGATATAAAACTCACATATATACATACGTACTTATGTATGTATCATCTCACTTAATCCTTAAAATAACCCTGGAGCAAACAACTTCTCCAATGTACAGACAAGCCTCGGTGCCGTCCCTGTGGTCACGCCAAGAAGCTGGGATTCATCCCCAGCTGTGTCCAGGGCTCTTGGCACTGCCCACCGGAGAAGGGGCTGGCCACACCTGGGCAGCCACATGGGCAAACGAGGGAGAAACTACCACTGACATGCGTCTGGCAGACATTCTGACCACAGGGCCGGCATCTCTCCAACTAGACACAGGACTGCAGCAGATACCACCTGGCCAGCTGGCATGCTATGTGGTGTAAATCCAGGAGCGCAGGCGAAGGCCACCTCTTCCAATGCTCATGCCCCTTTGTCCAGGCTAAACACAGACACTCCTGGAACTTCCACCGCAAGATGAGATGCGCAGGCAAGGGTTCTAGATACCGCAGCAGCGTATGGCGTTCCCAAGTAACTGAGGATCAGAGTCTACGCAGCCTCCTTTACCCAAACCTCCTTGCACCCTAACATTCTCAGTTGTGGATCATAAAGGTCAAATGCACAGCTCCCTGACCATAAAATGACAGAATTCACCAGATTCAAGTGTGCTGCACAGTATTCTAAAGGACAAAAAGGGGGTGGGTAGAGACAGGTGACAGAAGGGAGTCTCAGAGCATCATAGCTGTCTGCTCTGCAAACTGGGTTGGGGGAAGTGAAAGGTCAAAAAAATATATATATATGCATACATATTTTTATATATGTACATGTGTACGTACACATATATGTGCAGGCTTATATATGCATACATGTGTACATATGTGTATATGTGTGCATTTATACATATGCACAGCTGTGAATATGGTATGTGTGCATTTGTATGTATGTGTGTGCATATACATATATGTGTACGTTCATTTTATGCCTATGTGTGCATATACACGTGTGTATGTCCATCTGTATGCCCACGTGTGTGCATATATGCATCTGTGTATGTTCATGTGTATGCATATGTATGTACATATACATATGTGTGTTTATATGTATGCCTACATGTGTGCATATGTATGTGTGTGCTTTTATGTGTGTCTACATATATGTTTATGTGTACATGTGTGCACGTAATGTGATATTTATATGTATGCGTACATACGTATATGTGCATGTGTATATGTTTATGTGTGTCTACATATGTGTGTTTATATATGCATACATGTGTACATATACATACGTGTTATATTTATGTGTGTGCGCGTATTTGTGTGTACGCCTAGTATGTGCGTATATTTATATGTATGCGTGTCCATATACATATGTGTGTATGTTTATATGTATACCTAGTATGTGTGTATATTTACATGTAGGCATGTGTGTGCATATAAATGTGTGTGTATATTTACATATGTGTGTACATGTGTATATATACGAGCAGGTTCCATCACCAAACCCAAGGCCATGACCTTGCCAAAATTAGTAGGAAACAGTACTGTAGAGAGATGCCCACTTGTTTGTTTGTTTATTTTATTTTATTTTATTGAAAGGGAGAGAGAGACAGAATCCTAAGCAGGCTCCATTCTCATAGAGGAACCCACCTAGGGGCTCGATCTCAGGAACTGTGAGATCAGACCTGAGCTGAAATCAAGAGTTCTCTGCTTAACCGACCGAGCCACCCTGAAGCCCCAATTTTCTCAACTCCACAAACACACTGTGGATGTCTTCTCCATGTTCTGTACACTCTCCTGTCCCATCCCCTCCTCATTCCCCGTATTATGTATGTCTGGAAACACAGGGCCTGTCTCCATCATGAAAGCAGTACACAGCCCAGAGTGCTGAATGCTCACAGAACCCTCCAGAAAGCTCTCCTCAGGGCTCCTGCCCACCAGCACTGCCAGCGCCTCTGGGTGCCCACTTGACCTTGGAAGCTACGGCCCGGCAGGGGCAGCAACACTTCAACGCCTCCCAAAAGGCTTTTCTAAATTCTGCAGAAAATCAGAAGAAAAATAAAGCAAAGAAGTCTAACCATTTTTCTCCAAAAACACATGCTTCGGGCCTTCCCAGAGCCATCTGGGGGCCGGCGACCCAACCCCACTCCACGCCCCGCCTGCGCACCACTCGCAGGGACATCACACCTCCCACGGTGGACGGCGTGGGACCCCCAGAGGCTTCCCTGAGCAAAGGCAAGTGGCAGCTGGTAAGGCCACCAGCAGCTAGCACTCTCGCTTGGCCCCGGCTCTGACCCTGGAGACGCCCACGAGGAGGTGGGGAACGGGCACGCTGGCCCCACAGGTGAGTCCCCACCTCCTGAAACAGACACACGGCCAGCTCACCCTTGTACGGACTCAAGAGCTAACGTCTCCATGTTACAACTGTGGCCTCCACACAAAGCATCAGATACTGGGGTTCTGTGGGTGAAGCCAGTGGCCTCTGGACCCCTCGGTCGGTACACTGGTCTTGGGGCGCTCAGAGTCCCCCCATCCCCGCTGTCCCCGTAGCAGCCACCACAGCTGCGGCCGGAGGAACACACCCCTTTCAAAAGAACAGCCAAATTCCGTAAATGCCACTCTTTCTTCCCATCCGCCTCCAACAGCGATGGGGGCGGGGGATTGGGGGGACCGGGATAGAATATTTCATTCACACTTTGTCTGAAGGGCAATTTTCTCCACAGAAGTGAAAATTCTCAACCAGATGAGGGGGCCTATTCATGACGATCTGAAATCACAAACGACAAAGCTCTGGCCTGTCTCATGTATTTTCTGAAACACAAAAAATCATCCATCTTGTGAAGTTAACTCCCTTCTTGACAGGACTTTCCAAGGCACACCCATCACAGTGGAGCGCACGTGTGTGGTACCCTTCTCCGGTAGAGCTGCTTGGACACCCGTGAGAATGAATGCACACGTCACGGGCCGCGTGACGTTGGAACTCTAAGTGATGGCTGCCCTGTGGGTGTACAATCGAAATCACTTGGAAACGAGACACGTTTGCTTCCTCCTTGGCTGTCTGCTGATCCACAAACACTGCACAGACCTGGGGCTTCAAGCCCTGGGAGCCTACCAGCTCTGGCTGAGATCTGAAACCGTACTTTCAGCAAAGAATAGTTATAGATTCTGCTTTTCATTTTTAAAAAGGGTTTATTTTCCTTTGCTGGCCCTCAGAATAAAAAAGAAAAGAAGTCTTTTGGGAGGGGAGCCTCAGGGTGCTTCAGTTAAGCTCAGGGTCACGGAGGAAATATTTTGCTCGCACGTGGGCCAGAGCTTGGAGGGCGGACATGTCGCAGAGGCAGCAAGTCTGGTCATCAATGAGGATGACAAACCCCAGGAGACCTCGGCTGGGTGTCGACCAGCTGACCCGTCACCATGTACAGGGTCCCCTCCGCACCCCAAGCTGTGACTCCCGCCTGCAAAGTCACAGACGCGGCTCCAAGAACCCACTCAGCACCACGCATAGAACGAGAGGAGCAGCCCGCCTGGGGAGGCTGGGGGGAACAGAGGAGCACAGGAGGAGGGTGATTCACTCTGACCTACAAGGGGCCACGGTGTCTTTAAAACCCAACAAACAGCCAGGCACCGCCGCAGAACTGGGCTTCCCAGGTGTTCTAGTTCAACTTCACCACAGGAAGGAAAACTACCCCTAGACTGTCAGTGGCTTTAATACCAAGAATCAGTAACTTTCTAAACTTAGAAACCCATGAATCCCATGTCCTCAAGGTTGACAGAGTAATAAAAAGTCCAAGCTTCTGTGGAGAAAGCCATCTCTCGGTTTCATACACAGCCCATCCAGAAGCAGGAGGTGGGGCAGGCTCCCACAGCCATCAGCGGGGAGGCAGAGCCATATCCCTCCCCTGCTGGGGGGGAGGTGGGCGGCCAGCACACGGAGCTGCAGGCCCTCTGTCGGCAGGCACTCTGTTACCCAGAGGCCACTGGGGCCAGGCCACCCTGTGTCGGGCTGGGGGAGGCAGACATTCCTTCCCCTGCAGGGTTGTGCTCCAGTGAGCCGGGAGGACAGAAGGCAAGTGCATGTACCCCCAGGAACACATCATGAGCTAATCCGAGGTCAGCCGGCTGGTGTGGAAGGAACCACACTGCCCTCCTAAAAACCGCTCAGTCCCAGCAGAGACCTGATATCAGACTTAAAGCTGCTTTTTCTTAACCAGTGTTTTTCACCAACTCTCTGACGACCTGTCTGACAACCCGAGCTTGAAGGCTTTGTGGAAGCACGTACCAGGGATCAAAACCACAAACACAGCCTCGCTCTCTGGACCCTATCTGTGTCCGTCCCTCCAGCCGCAGGAGTGCCCTCTGTGGGTGGTCAAGGACAAACGGCATTAAAGCCTATTATTCCACTTTCCCCGGAAGAAGGCTTAGCGTGTCAGCTGCATTTTAATCTAAGGATTATACGCTTACCCTCGGAAAACTCCTTTTAGAAACATCAATAGAGAGGTTTTTTGTTTTAAGGATTCTTATTTTTTGTCTCAAAGCTCAATTATTTATAAATTTACTGGTATTTTATATCTGAGATGAAAGCCTTTAAGAAGAGGAGATGGCTGCCGCAGAGTTAACAAGAAAGCCAACATCTCTGCAGAAAGAACCTAAATATATACCACGCCTTGGAAATAAGAGAATGCCAGTGACGGCTGGCTATGGCACGCCTGCCACCAAACATGGAGGCCACCAGCCCTGCCCTGGGCATGCTTAAGGGTTCCACGTTCACTTCCTGATAAAGAAAGTGAAATGAACACACGCACATAGTCCGACTCCCTCCTAAAACCCCAATACAAGAATAATTAAGGCTTTTTAAAGAATACTTATTTTTGAGAGGAGAGAGAGAGAGAGAGAGGGAGAGGGAGAGAGAGAAGGAAGAAGCAGGAAAGGGAAGAGAGAGACAGAAATACAGAATCTGAAGCAGGCTCCAGGTTCTGAGCAGTCAGCACAGAGCCCGACGTGGGGCTCAAACCCATGAACCACAAGATGACGACCTGAGCCAAAGTCAGACCCTCAAGTGACTGAGCCACTCAGGCACACCAAAAAAAAAAATAAAAATAAATAAATAAAAATTAATGCTTTTCAAAGCCTAGAGCCACAAGGACAAAGACAACAGAGAAGGTTAAAAGTTTAGATTGCTCAAGCCTGGAAATCAAATACATGCTGGCAATGGACTTAGCAGACCTAGGAGGCCAAATCTTCCCCCTTGTGAAATTTCACTCGTTTTTTTTAATGCTTTTTCTTTTTGAGTGGGAGACACAGAATCTGAAGCAGGCTCCAGGCTCTGAGTTGTCAGCACAGAGCCTGATGTGGGGCTCAAACCCATGAACCGAACTGTGAGATCACGACCTGAGTCAAAGTCGGACACTTTAACAACTGAGCCACCCAGGCGCCCCAATGCGAAGCCTCATTCTTAAACATGAACAGACATTCAAGGACCATCAGGCACACAAAGAAGGTATCTAATGTGAAAGACAGAAATGGGAGGAGAAAAAAGCAAGGTAACAAGTTATACAGGAAAAAAAAACCTTCAAAAAGAAGGGAAAAACATATCAGTTGTCTCTTCAGAGGACTAATAGAAAATACTGTCCTGAAATAAGAAGATTCTGTAAAACAGAAGGATTCACACAACAGCCACCAGGAAAAACAGAGCTGTCATAAAATAACACTATAAAACACGAACTCTTTAATCGACGAAATGAAAGTTTAGAAAACATTCGAAGAGAAACTGGAGTAAAGACAAGACAGACATCAGAAGGAATGGAGACAGAGACGGAGGGAAATCAACAACGACATACTTCAAGAAAATTTCTAAAGATGAAGGACATGATTGCCAGCCTGAAAATGCCCACTGGGATCTCAGCACAACAAATGAACAGAGGCCCTCCACACAAAGGAAGGTCGTCAAGAAACTTCAGAACGTAGACGATGAAGAGTCGAAGAGAAAAGGAAAAATCACATCTGACAAGGGGGCTGGGAATCAGAAGATGCCAGGCTTCACCAATCATCACTGGAGACCAGAGTACAACGCCCCCCGCTTCCTTGTTCTGAGTCCTAGAATTCTACACCCAGCCAGACTGTGAATTAAATACAAATGTGACGTTCTCAGACCTAAAACGACTCATAAGTCTTACCTCCCATGTAATTTGTTAGGAAAGTTCTAGAAGAGGTGGTCCGCCAAACCAAGGGAGTAAACCAAGACAGGAGAGAACATGAAGTGAGGGAAACAGGGCAGCCGGTAGAGGATCAAGACAGAAGGAGCCCCACAGCGATGCTGAAGGCCGAGCCCCTGAAGACGAGGCGCAGCGCGGTTAGCGCAGGGAAGGGCCTGACGCTCCGGCGGGGATGGCATCCACAACAGATCACTGACGGAAGCCCCAGTGTCCTAAGGAATTGGGAGGAGACTCACAGAGAAGGCTACATTAGGGACGAGGGCACAAACTCTTCAAAACATGACAAGGATTAAATCCAAGAGGAACAGAGTCTGCATGCAGGAAAGGTCAGGGACCCGTGTGTCATACAGGGGTCTGGCCTGACCTGTAGGGCTGTGTGCCAGGACCCCGGAGGAGGCCTGGAAACAGGCGGCAAGGAGCCCCAGGCAGCCACACTGTCTCCTCTGCACACGCCACGGTGCAGTGCTGGGCACAAGCCAGGCGCAGGAAGAGGTTCACCACAAGGAGAAACACTAGCACGGAACCCCTGTCCGCGCACGCTGTAAGGCAGGCCAGGGAGTGTGGTCTCTCTCCACCCATCTTCCTGCTGCACCCCCTCCTCATGGTGGGGGACAGGGCCAACGCTGAGCGAGGACATGAGGGGGGACATAACGGAGGTGCTGCGGTCCGGCTGCGGCCTGGTGCTGGGCTAGGCTGACCTCTGACCTCTCAGGGGAGGACCCTGGGCTCCTGGAGCACAGCTGACTGACTGCGGGGAAGTGGCCTCTCAAAAAGTGAGAGCGCAGACACAGGGGACCTGCTGTGCAGCGCATCGCCGCACCTGCTACACGGATCAGGGACACACCGAATCGGAAAGCGGGGAGGGGGCGAGCATCATGTAGAGGGGACAAGAGGCTGTTGAACTATAGAACCCTTTATTTTTAAAAAATTTTAAATTTTAATTTTAAATTCAAAATTTTATTTTATGTGTATTTATTTTTGAGAGACAGAGAGAGCGAGAGAGAGCAGGGGAGGGGCACAGAGAGAGACAGAGACAGAGACTGTGAAGCAGGCTCCAGGCTCTGAGCTGTCAGCACAGAGACCAACTCGGGGCTTCTTCTCACCAACCGTGAGATCGTGACCTGAGGTGAAGTCGGACACTTAACAGACTCACTTAACTGAACGGTTCTGAGGACCTAGACACCAAGACAGT
>NW_027528640.1:6113160-6144999 GCF_008692635.1 Crocuta crocuta
AGGCAGGCCTTTAAAGTCCTGGGGTGGGGAGGATGGGACACCTGGTGGCTCAGTCAGTTAAGCGTCCGACTTCAACTCAGGTCGTGATCTCACAGTTTGTGGGTTCGAGCCTGCGTCAGGCTCTGTGCTGACAGCTCAGAGCCTGGAGCCATCTTCAGATTCTGTGTCTCCCTCTCTCTGTCCCTCCCCCGCTTACACTGGCTGGCTCTCTCTCTCAAAAATAAATAAATATTAAAAAACGTGATACAAAAAAAATGTTTCAAGTCCTCAGGGGACCCAGCAGGCAGGCAGGACCTGGAACTGGGGACTGGACCCTGCCGCACGGCTGGCGGGAGAGCGCATGCTTCGGCTGGCTCTCCACAGTTTTGTCCCCTACGGGACAAGGTCACAGGCTCGTTGAGAATATGAAGTAGGACAAGAACTCAGGGTACCCATCTCCTAGAGAGCAGTAATGCTACCACCTTTGTTCTCGACATGCGGGAAACGAGGTAGACCCTGATTTTTCTCCTACAAAAGGGGAGTTAAGACCATGAAGAAAGTCATACTCGCTCCCAGACTACTCAGCAAGGCAAAGAGCTCCCAAGGAACTAAGAACAAAGTAAGTGGGATTAAATCTCAGAACCTGTTACGATTCCCACGAGCATTTGGCAAATCGAGGGTCGTTTCTACAGCATATGTACTTAATCTCTTTGTTCTCTGAATAGGGTTGTTCTCTGGAACATAAATGTCACTGTGAACCCAGGTGATGGAGTCAATACTCAAAGCGGCACCACCATCATCTAAAGAGACGATACAGTGCAGCGTGTTACAGACACAGCACCCAAAGCTTTAATTCCTGGAGACATCTATACGGTAAACAGATTCTTGTCGAGAGAAATCCAAACCAAAGACAAAAGCACAGTTCACACAGATCTGTTCATTCAGGAAATATCTGAGCACCTCCCACACACCAGGCACCGTGCAGCCAGCTGGGGAGCACAGACCCAGGCCGGGGGGAGGGGGGAGCATGGTGGGGGAGCACAAGTGGGGGTGGGGGACGACACAGGCCCTGGCTGGTGGGGGAGCACAGGCCCAGGCCTGGGGGAGGGGGACCACAGGCCCAGGCCACTGCAGGGCAGAGCACGTGCTTTGGGAATTTGGAGCAGGACCTGGTTTCTTCAGAAGCACTGCAGGAAGACCCAAAATTGTGTCCATTGTGGTTTTCCCTGCAAGCCTAGCAGCATACTAGGGTGCTCTTTAAGTTTCCAGTGTCCTGCGTCCACAGTAAGTACAAACAAGTCACTGTCTTCATCCTCAGAAAGCAACATGACCCTCCTCAGACAGTCTGGGTCATTCCGAGGTCTGCGTCCCTGGGGCAAGCCTCCTTCAGGAAGCCCATCTGAGTAAAAAACACTCTCAACAGTGTAGGAAATATTCTGAATGAGGAAAATGGCATCTATTCCTAGACAGAACTGTCTACGGGCCCTGGAGGCACCCTTCGGGGGGAGCCCCAGCCTCTCTCCAACAGAAACCATGTCTTCACACCTCACTGACATGATCACCTCCTGGCCAAGCCAACCTCAGTTTCCTCTAAGCTCCGAATACTGGATCTGATTATTTGTTAATGTTTATTTACTTGGGGGGAAGGAGTGCACAAGTGGGGAGGGGCAGAGAAAGACAGAGAGAGAATCCCAGGCAGACTATGCATGGTCAGCACAGAGCCTGATGTGTGGCTTGAACCCACAAACCATGCACACACCCCAGAATCGTGACAGAGACAAGGGTGGGAACAAGGAGGAAGTCAGGACACCTGACTACTGCAGGTGCCACCCTTACAGGTCACGGGACTCTGGACTTCCACACCTCGCCCGTCAAATGAGGGGGACACTGTGCTGGCAGGGCTGTCTGAGAAATAAAGAACAGAAGGAGGGCCATCTGGGTGGCTCACCTGATTAAGGGTCCGACTTTGGCTCAAGTCATGATTTCACAGTTTGTGAGTCCGAGCCCCGCGTCAGGCTCTGTGCTGACAGCTCAGAATTGGGAGCCTGCTTTAAGTGCTGGACCAATATGTATAGGCACTGCTCTAACTGGCCTGCAAATAGCCATTAATTTAACCCTTCCCAGAACCCAGCAGGTAGATGCCTGTATCTCCACTGCACAGCTGAGGCTACTGGGACACAGAGAGGTTAAGTGATCTGTCAAACCTTAGTGGCTCTTAACTGAACCCGTGCAACCTGCCCCAAGATCCACGTTCTCAAGCGCTCCTTCACCCCGCCCCCCTGACGCCTCTCTCAGGTCAAACAAGAGAACACTCCTAACACCAACCATAAGAAGATACACTTATTATAATGATAATGATCCTCATCATCATGACGATCACCCTCATCATCAGAACCACCCCAGCACCCAGTGACACTCCAGGAAAACACCCGATTTCTGGAGGGAACCCTGTGGGGCTGCCGCCAGTGGATGCCGCCTCCTTGGGTTGACAGTTAACATCGGGCTGTCAGTATCGAGTATGCGCCCGGACAGCCATGTCAGGGCAGGCCCACTCCCTGGTCCCAGTGACTGGCCCTGCACGAGGCAGAGGGTCAAGAACGCAGCTTGTGTCCTCGTTAACAGGTGGGCCCCACGTGGCCGGAGCCCCCTCTGTAGTCCCACAAGTGCAGACGCCAGGGTGCCTGAGGATGCCCTCTGCTCCGTGACCGGCCCTTCCTGAAGTGAGATCAATCTCCACACCGTCAGCTGCCTGAGTTGGTACATTTGTTTCCTTAAAGACACTTTGCACTGGGTTTTCTGTCACCTGCAACCAAGAGGGTGATGCTGACACTCTCTGTAAAACACATTTCGCTCTAGCAATCAAGGTTCAGTGTGCACATCGGTACCTGTCCCTCTCTGGATGCGCAACCTGACAGACTGAGGACGTCGATCGTACTTACCTAGCCTTGACAAATTAAACGTCCCTCAGGCCGGAGTCCCTGAAGAAGCAGCTCCCTATTATAGAGCAGAAAAGTCCCAGCGTTTCTAAGGCCACAGATCGGTGATTTGGCCCATCACCAAATTTGTTTTAGAAAACTGTATTTTTGCCCAAAGCAGTTAATGGAGACTACAGTTTTGAGCTTTGTGAGGGAAAGGACCATGATTATCTCTTCCTCTCCATCTTCTCCAGTCTCATGTTTCATGTAGCCCTAAATTGGAACCACTATTAAAAAATTTGTACACTGAAGAACAGGACTGAATTTGTCAAAACACTTTACACACAAAAGCAGATAGGAGTGCTGATGCATAGGGGCACATGTACCCCAATGTTCACAGCAGTACTTTCGACAATAATCAAATCATGGAAAGAGCCTAACTGTCTATCAACTGATGAATGGATGAAGAAGATATGGTTTATATATACGATGGAATACTACATGGCAATGAGAAAGAATGAAACCTGGCCATGTGTAGCAACATGGACGGAACTGGAGGGTGTTATGCTGAGTGAGGTAAGTCAGGCAGAGAAGGACAGAAACCGAAGGTTTTCTCTCATATGTGGAACAGGAGAAACTTAATAGAGGACCATGGGGGAGGGGAAGGGGAAAAAATAGTTGAGATGGAGGGAGACAAACCATAAGAGACTCTTAAACACTGAAAACAAACTGAGGGTTGATGGGGGAAGGGAAGGGGGGGTGATGAACATGGAGGAGGGCACTTGTTGGAATAAGCACTGGGTGTTATATGGAAACCAACCTGACAAAAAGTATATTAAGTAAATAAATAAACACAAAAGCAGCAAGTGTGAATGGATATCTTTTCTTTCTCATAACTACACCTTTATTTATTAACTTTATTAATTTTGGCAACAAAACCAGTGCAGAGTTTGACCCCCATTCATTAAACTGCACCCCTACACACACCAGGGCACGTTCCTCTCTGCGGTTCCTGCAGACGGGCCCTCCCAAGTCTTCGGTCTCAGGGGAAAGCCCGCTGCCCTGTGTCACTGCCCCCACAGCGGGGGCACGTAGCATCCCACCCGATGTCTAATGTCTCCTGCGGTGAGGAGAAGACCCTACGAGGCTGTCATGTGTTCTTACATCCATAGATTATTACATGCAGCTCAACACCTATAACTACAACGTCCAAAGCAACGTTCAACCTCACTTCCTAAAGGAGGTCTTGGCCATGACGGCCTATAAGGGTTTATGGTCGTGAGTCAAGGGCATTTCCCTTCTGTGTGTCAGAGGGCAGTGTGGGGTGACGAAGGGGCGGTGACTCACAGCCCAAGGCTCCACCCATAAAGCATATATGAGCACATGTGAAAATGTTAAGGGGTTACGACGATGATGACAGCAGTCTCACCCGTCTTTGTCACCACAATGCCCTTACAGCCTCCGGTTAAGAAAGACGAACGTTTCCAACCTCACAGAAGCAAACACAGAAGCATGCCAACAGAGGCGATTACACTACATTCCCAACTTTACTACCTCGTGTACGGTTCTTCCTCTCCAGGTATGTTATTTATTATTCAAGTGGCCCAAGAGCAGAGGTCAGCTTGGCTTGCTTTTATAAGCACGCCAAAGAGCACAACTTATCCCGATATGCCACCTTCCAACAGTCCAGGGTCACCACATGTAAACAAGTCAGGACCTTTAGACACATAGTCATTTCTACGTATGTCCTGCTGCATCTACTTACAACTGAAGTAACCATTAGATTATGGAGACTAAGTGCTTATCAAATTTATAAAATTAAGGAATATAACCAACAGGGGCACCTGCACAGCTCAGTTGGTTAAGCATCAGACTTGACCTCAGCTCAAGTCTTGATCTCATGGTCATGACTTCGGGGCGGGAGTTGGGCTCTGTGCTGGGTGTGGAGCCTACTTAAAGACAACCTAAAGGTAATTTTTCGGGCGCCTGTGTGGCTCTGTCGGCAGAGCATCTGACTCTTGATCTCAGCTCAAGTCACGATCTCACTGCTTTGTGGGTCAGAGCCCTGCATCAGGCTCCATGCTGACAGATCGAAGCCTGCTTGGGATTCTCTCTCTCTGCCCTCCCGCACTCTCACTCTTTCTCTCTCAAAATAAATAAATTTTAGAAACAAATAAATCACCCACACACATTGGCTGCAAAGGGATCATAAATTCAAAATCACACCTTTTAATAGGACATTATAGCTGTGTCTTATTACATGATTCTACGCAGCACAGTTTACCAATGTTCTAAATGCCCCTCAGGGAGATGGTCCTCATTTTGTGGAGCTACGTCCCTAAAAGTGTGGGACAGAATGTCACGATGCCTGCAGCCTACGTTCACTGCAGACGCTCCAGCAGAAGAATGCACAGGCCACAAACACACACACGCAGCACCCAGGAACTCCGGCACGTTCTTCCCATGCTGCCGTGGATTTGAAATTGTGATGATGAAGCACTTGCACAGCGATGCTCACTCACCTTTCAAGTGGCTGCCACCCCGCTCCTCATGGCAGCGGAGGGCCAGGTGCACCCAAGACGCGCGGGGACCGTTCGCTCTTTCCTCAGCCTGCCAAGAACAAGCGAGACGAGACGTCACCACAAGGAGTTTTACAGAACGAATGCTATTTCTCTCAAGAAACTGTGCTCCCTGGAAGACAAGCCTCTAGATTCAAATGTTGCTGTAACTGTTCGTTTTTAAGCCAGGAGGAAGGCGGAGACAGAAAAAAGGGCTCCCGCCTCATACTGAACGTGGGGGACAGCCATACGCCTCACCCGCTCTGGGAACTTCTGGGACCAAGAAAGTCCTCATGAAGTCTCTTTAAGTCACGTGGACTTGGGGGCCGTGACATGTGATGGAGAAGAACCTCCAACGAGAAGAACACGGGAGGCCCCAGGGCCGGAGTCTGGGACTTGGGAGAGCTCTCGAGGCGGCCACACATAGCCACGTGGCTGGGCCTCCCGGGGGCCTTTCCAGCACAGGTGACCAGACCCACCCCGCCCGCCCTAGATGACAGCACACACAGCGCCACGGCCTGTAAGTCACACTCCGTTCCCTGCGGTCGGACGAGGGGGACGTGCGACCAGAACACACCAGAGATGAAACCCTCCTCAGACCCCTGGGCTCCAGGCGCGTCTCACCACACAGGCTGTGCCCCCACCCCACATGATGCCCTCCCGAAAACCAACCTCAAGGCCAAATGGCCACACCCTTTCACCCACAGTCTGAGGGGTGAGGGGGCGTGCACTGCGATTTGTCCCCAGAGAGTATTTATCAACAATCACTCTTAACAGTGCCGTGAACACTCTAATCATGATCACCAGTTCTTATAGCCGTCACCACTAATTACACGTCCGTTTAACACACAACAACCCTTAAAGTAATTGTGACATTTTATATATATTCCTTCTTTTCCTCCCTTTTTTCTCAGAAGAGCACACTGTGGGCCAAGGGAAGTCAAACAAGCATCACCTGGCGCCCCTGGTGGCTCTTTGCCACAACAAAAGGCAATTATCACTTGGTGTGGAGGGTTTTGCACTCAGGTCTGTAAGGAGCAGGGGCTGGTGGCGGGGCCACAACGACAGACACCTGGGTCCAAGGCGCCCTGGACAGAAGCCTAGGAAGTGCGTCAGGGCCCTCACTTGCCTTGCCGTCCCTTCTCCTCTCACGAAAACTGCCTCGAGCTGCTTCCGCACCAGGGACCTGGGGCACCTGGGGCACCTGCTCACCGGGACGCTGCGGCCCCCAAAGGAGATGGGGTGGCGTCTCAATGCCACACGCAGTGGGCACCTGGACCCCGGAAAACTCCCAGGAAGTTCTGCCAAGAGCTACCCAAAACTAAGGGGAGAAACCTCAGCCCCTTTGGGAACACCAATTTCACTCAAAGATGAGCAAGCAAGGGCGCCTGGGTGGCTCAGTTGGTTAAGCGTCCAACTTCAGCTCAGGTCATGATCTCACAGTTCGTGGGTTTGAGCCCCGCATAGGGTTCTGTGCTGACAGCTAGCTCAGAGCCTGGAGCCTGTCTTTGGATTCTGTGTCTCCCTCTCTCTCTCTCTGACCCTCCCCTGCTCATGCTGTCTCTATCTCTCTCTCAAAAATAAGTAAAACATTAAAAAAAAAAAAAAGATGAGCAAGCAAACAAATCAGGAATTTAAAACGTGCTACGTGAAAACACACACGCACTGTGAGAATGTAATCACTGTGAGAAGTTCTAAGCCAAAACTCCGACCCTTACTTGTCCAGATCATCTCTAGCTACACCCTGGCTTGCAGCGGAGGGGAGTGAGGGGAGGGCTCTCCCGTTCCATTAAACGGGGTCTCGGGAGAACATGGGGCGCTGGCAGAAACTTTAACATCACGACGAACCCAGGACACTGCCGGGGGCCCTGAGTTCAGGGAATTCTCCACAACATCAGCACTCTCAGATTTCCACCCCATCAAGGCACAGGAAGACGGACATCTAGACATAAGCAGTCCCCTCTGTACACCACACATCTGGGTGTCCAGAGGACTGAGGTCCCCCGGCCCACCCCGCCATTACTCCCTTTGCAGCATTGATGCCTCTCCATCCCCACACCAATGGAGGTCATGTTCAGCACCTACAGTCACTGTCATTTAAACGGATGTCCCCACCATTACTAAGAAAAATAAGCTTACCAGTTTGGTTTGTGTCTAAAAGGTTTTCACCGTGAACTATATTAACAAGTCAGAACCACAGCGGCCAGGCTCCAAGAAGCCCCCAGTGGTCCTGCCTCTAGGGCTCAAGCGCGTCCCCCCTTCCCCTCCCCCTGCGGAGAAGGAGGGGGTTCCCTGTCCTCCTCCTACTTCCTGCTGAACTGGCACGGCCCTCCATCCAGTTTGGGGCAATGGGGTCTGAGGTGAAAGGCCCATTCAAGGCCAGCTCGCCCTACTCCGTCCCGGGAAGGACGCCCGCTGCCGTGTCCCGAGGGCCCCCAGCGCTCCGAGAGGACCGACCTCCCCCAATGGCCCAGCAGCATCTGAGGGCCGCTGCTTCGGCTGGTCCCTTGACCACAATTGGATCGGAGACCCCGAGTCAGAACCACCCGGCCAGGCTGCCGATGTCCTGCCCCCCCACACACACACCTTGGGAGGTCACCCACGCTCACCAGTTTCTTAGGCTGCTAGGTTCTGGGGTCACTTGTTACGCACTGACCACTACACTAACTGGAAACAAACCCCACGTATCTAACACTGTCGGTGCGGGTTTTGGGGGGTTCTGCGGAAGCCCCATGTGCCCCTCCCTGAATCCCTCCCCCCCCCACCGCACAGATACCCAGGAGCCCCAATTCTGATTTAAGCCCTCCCCCGCTCCTCTTTACGGTTTCATCACATATGTGTTCTCACTATGTTCCTGCGTTTTGCCTGGTTTGAAGGCTAACACAGGGGAGACCAGAGGCCACGGGTCAGCAGTTGCCTCTTCAGATTCCAGTGCTGGGGCTGGTCCCCGCTGACCCATGTGGCCGCAGCTGATTTGCACCAGGACGCTGGTGGTTCCCACTGTGCGAACAGACCTGCAACTTACCGCTCTGTTCCAGTAGAGTGTCACCCGGGGACTTGTCAGCTTCTGCTCATATAATGCCATTTACACCCCAGGGCTTGTCCCCTGGCACGCCGAATTTCCCCAGGGTATGGACCTCAGCTCGAGAGCATGTCCACGCAGTCAGCTCTCCTGAGCCGTGCCACACTGCCCGCCACCGCACCCGGGGACAATGGACCCGTCAGCGGCCCTTCCAGCCTCTCCCAAATCACACGCGTGCTTGTTTTGCTAATCATGGGCCAAGCTCTTGACCAACCAAAGGGAAAGCTTTTCCTGGTTGCAGCATTGCTACGGTGAGTAAACAGTACTCCAAAGCCGTGACCCAGGTGGCTGGACATAGCAGTCACTGCACAGCGGCGCGGGCTTGCAGGTAACGACGCAGACACAGCTAGCACTGCACACAGCCCTCGGGCGCAAGTCAAACTGGATTCTTAGACATGACATTCACAGACCTTTTTCCTCCAGGTGGACTCACATCTAGGGTCCCAGCTTCCTGCCATCGTCTCAAAGAGGAAGAAAATTAACTCACACGCAACCCCGCCAAATTCCAGATTAAAGCAGGGGACGCAGATCATTTCAGTGAAGTAGCATCGTGTTGGGTTTTTAACAGAGAGCCGATTATGTTGCTAGTATTTTCACAGAGGAGATGAGTTTGTTACTTCCCATAACTAATGCTATGGTGGGGACTCTACAAAAAAATACTTAGGTTCTCTTTATACGAACCTTTTACTTTAACTAATTCAATTTCTTAGGTAGCAACAGGAATTTTTATAGTTATTTGTATCTCTAGTAAAAACATGCTCTCAACTTTTCCACTGGCATTAAATACAAAAAGAAAGAGAGAGAAAGACATTTTTTCAATGTGGTCAGGAAGGAGAGCGAAATATTACTGTAAATCTCAAGGAGGCTCACATCATGTCTGAAAACAATGGCATCATATGACTAAAATCAGGTCACTGCACCTTGATCTCTTGACAGTTCCGATTTGTTTTCTTTGTTTACCCCTATGAAGTAGAACTACTCTTACTCCCATTTTACAGAAGGAAGCTTGAGGCACCGAAAGCAGGCAAGCTGTCCATAGTCACAGAGCCAGTGAGTAGGAGACGGATGACCTGAGCCCGGGCCGCTTACTCCACAATCCGTATGCCTGAGAGCTGCTCTGGGCAGTTTCCTTGGTCCCCCAAGACCAACAGAGGCCCTGCCACGGTCACAATCGTAGCAGTGACCAATGACTGGCATCTACACCAAGCCAGCCCTGCCCGCATGCTCTACTGAGTTTCCCTAACCCCCTACTACCCAGCAGGGACCGCGCCCACTGTACGGCTGGGTTGTAGAGGCTTAGGCTCTGGAGTCTCAGTAACATGGCCAAAACCACAGACAACAACATAAAACGGAGGAGACGCATTTGAACTTGGTCTCGGATGTCAGAGTCCCTGCTTGTTCCATAATGGGCCCTTCTGACCAAAAGAAGTACCTGATCCCGGGCTCGGGGCAGGCCGGTACTGACGTTATGTCTGGAACAGGTGCCGTACTGGGAGACTGAGGCCGAGCACAGAGAAAAGCTCAGGGCGCAGCACCACCCCCTCAGGGGTTACCCTGAGGCCTCTTCACACAGCGTTCTCACCTGTAAAATGGGGCTCCTGTACATCCAAGGGCTGCTGTGAGGGCTACGGAGACCGAGAGGCACAAGGGATGAGGCACCGCGGGGCGTCGCATACACACCAGACCCGGGAAGGACAAGGTGAAAAGTGCCCCCGATCTGGGGGCAGCCCTGCAGCCCTGCCCTGGCACCCACACCCAGCCCTGCATACCCCACAACGGATGACCTGACAAGCTGCAAGAGGCCACTGCTGTGCCACTTTCTTCTGCCAACATTATCATCTCCTCTTCCTGTCCAGCCCTGAGCAGAATACCCTTGCCAACCCATCACCCTTGATGGGTTCGACATTCTTAACCTGAGTGCTGGAGCTGGGAAGGACTCTACAGAAACACAGGGCTCACTCAGCCTTTCTATCACTGACGATAGAAAATCTCAGGCACTCGTTTCAAACAGCAACATCTCTTCCAAGTCTTTCCAGTGGCCTGGACATCACCCCAAATCATCAGGCCAATGAAGAAAACCCTCGATAAATGTCTGGCAAATGACAGATTTAAAAAGGTCCCAACAACATTACATGCAGCGTCGCACACAGCATTTCCGCCTCGCCTAGGATTACACCATTGAACGTATGAAGTGCCGTTGACCAAATCTGTACATTTATAACTACATTTAAGAAGCTAAAAAAANGTCTCTCTCTCTCTCTCCTAGAAATAAAATAAAACATTTAAAAAAAAAAGAAGCTAAAAAAATTAATTGGCTGGGAGGCTCCTGGGTGGCTCAGTTGGTTGAGCCTCAGACTTCGGCTCAGGTCATAATCTCACGGTTTGTGAGCTTGAGTCCCTCAGGCTGTCAGCGCAGAGCCCTCTTCAGATTCCCTGTCCCCCTCTTTCTGCCTCTCCCCTGCCTGCACTCTCCCCTCAAAATAATTATTTTTTAAAAATTAATTGGCTGGTTAATTATGCTATTGGATACAGAAGTAAAGATAGCAAAATGGGGGAAAAAAATCTGGATGAAATTTGACTTTAGCGGCAGGGNACCCAGAGCAGGCGTGAGGGGCGGGGGTAAGCGTGTTGCCACAGTCCGTCCCGCAAAATCGTCCTTGGCCACCTGATGCAATCTGTGAGTAAGCCGCACAGGGAAACAGGGAAGGGCATCTCGTTACTTCAGGAAAGGCTGCATCTCGTGTCGGTTCATAACCTGATCTGGAGTGGTGCGGGAAGCCCTCCACGGGGCAGTGTTCCAGAGGGGGCGGCCAGTACGGGGCGGCCAGAGCCACAGGATGCTAGCAAGCGTTATGAGAACAGAAGCAGCCGCTGCTAAGGTTTTCTCAGAAGTGCTCGGGGCCAAACCTTCTTTTCTTTCTTTTTCTGATTTTTTTTTGAAAGTTTATTTATTTTGAGAGACAGAGATGGTGCGAGTGGGGGAGGGGTGGAGATCCAGAGGGAGGGGCAGAGATCTAGGGAGTGGAGAAGGAGAGGACAGAGGAGACCACACAGGCTCTCCAGCGCCCCGCACAGTGACGGGCTGCCCCAGACAAGTCGCCAGCTGCAAGGGTCTCCATGGGCAGTGTCCTGTTCTGCGGTTCACACTGGGATACAGAAATACCCCGCACTTCCAGTACCAGCCTGTCCTCAGCTTTGCTGGCAGGAGCCGAGAGTCCAGTGAAACACGAGGTGGAGTGTCACCGCAGCGGCCGCCTCACAGGCAGCAATTTCCAGCATTTAGGACTTCCTGGACGTGAAGAACACGGCTGGCCAGCGCGGGTGCGCCACCTCCTGGTCCCGAGGGAGCTCGTGCCCACCCAGAGCTCTGGAACAGAGGGTGCCGGTTCCTGTCCAAAGGATTCAACGGAACGTAAAGAACACAGCTGACAACGACTGAGACTTTACGGCTGTCCCCTTGCTCGCCCACGAGGCACAGAGAAAGCCTGAGGCCGCAAGACACCCAACATATCCCTGAATGCAGCAAACGCTTCGCCTCCACACAGGGCAGGGCCCCAAAGCACCAAGGCCGTGGGCTGCGGTGGCCACGCGAGCCCAGGGACACCTGCCAGAACGGAAGGGAGGGTGGGGCCATGAGCCCTGCTCCCACAAAGTTCCTACACCGCAGACTCGAACGCTCCCTCCGCCGGCGGTCCTCGCAGACGGGAAGGTGAGCACAGCCGTCGGGCACAAGGTGCTCGTGCCAGCTACGCCACAGGAGCGATAAGGGCAGGCACCGGCCCAGAGTCCGTCTCCTCCACCTCCGCAGACTCCCCAGCTTGGGTCCTGACTCCCCATCGGGCCCCTGCAGACCACGGAGGCCACATGGTGGAGGCGCCCCGCTCAGGAGAGGCCACGTGGTGGAGGCGTCCTGGTCCAAGGGACTCTGCACACACCCCCATCCCAGCCTCCTCTTCCACGTGGACTGGAAGCTTCTCCTGAGCCACAGCCAGGCTGCCGAGCAGGTGCTGAACACCTCCTCTTACCCATTTACATCCTCCTGTTGCTTCTTGTGGGGGAGTCAGACGCCCCGTGAGGCGCTGTAAGGATGAGGATCAGTTCGCAGCGCAAGCTGTGCCCGCGTGCAGCCCACTCGGTGACCCTGGGGGAGGACCGAGGCCGGGCGGCCGGCGGCACACCCGGGAGACCCCGAGAGAGGAAAACGAAACAGACCAAGGCAGTGGCAGGCATCCGCGTGGGCACAGAGCCTGGCAGTGAGGAGCCAGCAGGGACGGGACAGGATGGGTGAGAGGGACAGCAACGGACAAAGCATAGACACTCGATGTTCATGTGTGATGCGCAGGACTTCTCCTGTGGGTGCGGGAGCCACGGCTCGCCTGGGCAGGACCAACGTGGGAAGGGGACTGGGCGCAGTGGGGAGGGAGAGTGGGCCGAGGGTGGGGACCGCAGGGCAGAGGGCGGGCAGCTACAGAGAATCCAGGCAGGACCGGGGCCCGTGCAAGAGTAAGATGGAGTGGGTCGCCTGGGTGGCTTAGTCGGTTGNAAAAAAAAAAAGAGTAAGATGGAGAGCACATGACCTTTCTTTGCTGACTGGAAGGGGACGGGGTAACGGAAAAGGGACTGTGGGTGCTCCCGGCTCAGTCCTGATGACTGAGAAGAGGATGGTCTTTTCACAAGATGCCAGAGGGAGGGCACGTCTGGTGAGCAAGGTAAGCTCGCTGTGCACACGTCTGACCCGCATGGGCAAGAGAAGCTTTGAAAACACTGCAACGGCCCGGTGAAAACACAATTCCGTGCTCTTAAGTTCTCGGTGGCCAACACAGGAACGGAACTCACATCAGAGAGGGCAGGTGGCTTACTCCAGGCCCCACAGCCAGAAAGAGAGGAACTAAACTTGAATCCAGAATGGCCTGCTTCTGGAGTGTCGGCTTTTCTTCTAGGATG
Organism: Crocuta crocuta; assembly: GCF_008692635.1. Lineage (NCBI taxonomy): Eukaryota > Metazoa > Chordata > Mammalia > Carnivora > Hyaenidae > Crocuta > Crocuta crocuta. The sequence continues at coordinate 6,126,639 of NW_027528640.1, forward strand.
TTCTAGCGCTGCCTTAAGGGCCTACCACTGCTCCTTCTGTACATTTAGGGCTCGGTGGTCTGCTCTTCCCCTGCTGCTCCCTCCTGATAACAGAGTCCAGGCAACCCTGAACTACCTCCTTCTGCTCCCCAGGAACACGGTCCCCACGGCTGAGCTCTGGCTCGTGCCTGTCCTGGCCCCATCTCCACTTCCTCTAGTTCATCCCAAAGACCACTTCTTTGGGTCCTGGTTTCCACAGGGGACATTTCTGAACTCGTCTGCCACACCCTTGTATCAGGGCATTCAAAGTTCCCTGACGGTGGCCTTCATTTAACTCATTTGCGTCACTGGCTGAACCCAGCCAGGATTCCTTCCATCCTCCATTGCTGGCTATCTGTGAATGTATCACCTTGGGGAGAAGGGAGGAAGGCCACTGGGGAAGGACACACAGTGTTTATGTAGAGCCTGCCACTCTCCAAGTACTGTCCTGGGCACCGGAGAGGATGGCACAGCCCCAGAACATACGGTCCCATTGATAGGGGATGTCTGCTTGAAAAACAAATTCACACACACACATACCACAAAGCAATTAAAATATACAAAATATTTGATAAAACTAAGGGCTGGGTATATAAGTTCGTTACATTATTCTCTACATTTTGTAAATGTTTAAAACATTTCAGGAAACAAACATTTAAAAATGAGAAACAAAGAAATGTAAAGCCTCATCTCCCAGGACAAAGAACTGGCTGGTCAGACTGACTCGTTCGCACAGGTTCGAGATAGAGAAAAGCTTCCTGTGATCTGTTTTGTTTTTAGCATCCTGCTCCACCGCTGAAAAAGCAACCAGAACAAAAGATGGCAATGCACAGATTTAGACGATATGAATGCAATCAAAAAATAGAATGAGGTTTTCAGTGAGTTGAGACTTCCCTCCTTCCACCACCGTATCCTCTGTGATGACGAATAATAGAAAAAAATAACAGAAAAACATGGCCACTTTTTTTAATAAAGGAAGAGATTTTTTTTTAAGTAAGTTCTACCCCCAGTGTCGGGCTCAAATTCATGACCCCAAGATCGAGAGTCACATACTCTACCAATGAAGCCAGCGAGGTGCCCCACAGCCACCTGTTTTTGTTTTTGTTTTTTGAGATAGAGAGAGAGAAAAAAGAGAGTACATGCAAGCAGGCAGAGAGAGAGAAAGAGAGAATCCCAAGCAGGCTCCACACCATCAACACAGAGCCCAACATGGGGCTCGAACCCACAAACCATGAGACCATGCCCTGAGCTAAAATCAAGAGTCAGACGCCCCGTGATGGGAGTCCCCAGGTACCCCCACAACCATTTTCTAATACATTCTGGCCTCAGTCAGGAAGCCCTGGGAATAACCGCTACCATCGACTTTACACCGACCATGTGCGGGGCATTTGAACACAAATGGTGTACAAACCTGTACAAGCATCACTGTCCTCATTTTACAGATGAGGAAATCAACATTAACACAACTCAAGCAATGTGACTGACATGCCCTCGCTGGCGGCTGGCAGCACAGGGACCCTCCCCCATCTCGCCAGTAGTCACAAGCCTTGGTTTCATTTCCAATGCTGCGATGTGTGCCTTCCAGCAACCTGGTGCTCCCACATGCACCGTCCACGAACTTTTGCGCTACACAAATGAGCAAAGCCGATAAAATCGCCACCAGGCAGTTCAGTAAATTAAAAACCAAAAAAGTCCAAGAAATCACAGTGTTAAAACCTACAGTATCAGAACAGTACCTCCAAATTTTCTTGAGGCAATAAAGAAAATTGACTGGTAAAGAAAAGTAATTGCGCGATCCTCTGTAGATATAACAGTGCACAAAATTCTAGACGGAGCAGCGGCATCATTTGAAGGGACCTTAAAGATGTAACTGACAACAGACCTGCGAGACAAAAAGTGAATTCTTAACGTCAATTTCTAATGCCTTCTATCTTTAAACGCTGTTACCAAAATGAGTGTGTGAAACGTGCGTTCTACATGGAGACAGAGGAACGGGACGGGCTGGAGCACTTAAGCAGGCTGAGATTTTTGGTATTTACTGAATTTTCAATCAAGAATAACATAAGACTTGACTCCAGTAGGAGTCACCACACCATTCTGGAAACGGAACACAGATAAAGCGGGAGAGGTCACATCTCATCTGCACCAGTACCTCTGAGCCTCCAATGGAGGGCGCTGTGCACGTCCTCCATCACTTCTGCCACAGGGTCCAAGTTTTGGGGCCTAACCCACTCTGACCATGCCGCCCAGACGGTAAGGAACTTTCTGAATGCAAACCAGGTAATTAATCAGAGCCCTCTCCCCGCCGGACCCCCTTCCCAATGAGATCCCGCCTCAGAGAGCCTACGCACTACCGGGGTGGAGGGGAGAGCCTCCGGGAACATTTACACATGCGGGTCGGGTACAGGTGCCAAGGAAGAAGGCAAAGAAGGAGCCTCCAGGAAGGAAGAGAAGCTGGGAGACCCAAGGAGGGAAAGGAAGGGAAAGAAGGGTGCTCCGTGGCAGTCGAGGAGGAGGAGGAGGTCAGGATGGCCATCTCAGTGGAGAGTTCGGGGAAGGTGCAGCTGAAAGGGGGCTTGGCAGAGGAAGGGAGATGCACACACGTGTATATAAATAATCTGGAGGCTTCTGCCATTCCTCCTCTGATCTCATTCTCCCCAAGAGCAGGGGCCACTTCCCCCCAAAGGCAGTAAAGACACCGATCACGGGTGTCACTGGTCCACCAGGGGACACGCAGGCAGGAGCCTGCCACGTTCTCTCCACCACAACCAGGACGCACAGGAGACCACAACAGACCAGATGCCACAGCACAGAGACCACACTTCTGTCCGGCTGTCACCTGTAAAGCAGTGGCTGTGTCACAGCCCAGGTATCCGAGGCACCACAGTGAGTCAGCTGCGCTCAAAATGTTAATGGTACAAAAGGACCCAATTATCCTTTCTCCCAAAGACATACAGCTGATGATATCTTGCACGCTGAACCAAACAATTAATTCAAACGGCATTATGGTTATTCTTTGAAGCAGAATATTTGACTGATTGCCAAAGTGACTGACTAAATATGTAAATTATATGACTGAGTATCAAATGTGCATGTAATCTTTCCAGGTCACCTATTTAAATCAAGGCCTTCTCTGAAATCCACCCCACAACTCTGCAATCCATACACACACATACCCATCAGTAAAAAGACCAAGACAGATGCTAACACATGACTGAACAGACAGATCCTAAAGCAAGAAAAATGGAGTTTCACTAGAAACACGTAGTACACAGTGCAGTCAGTAAACTCCAAGATGGGCCGCCCTCTTCAGACACATCCGGGCCTTCAGAAAATGTGGGCAAACAGACCTGACGGACGCTGTTTAATCCATGGTTACTCATATTTGGTTCTTATCAAGTCTAGAAAGATACCCAGGTCACTTCTCCCATCACACACAGGAAGCTAATCTCAATCTTCCAGGTCTCTGCAAAAACAGTGCCCAAAGTGTCACTGCAGGATGACAGTCACCCCTGGCCAGGGGACCCCCAAACAGGGCAGGGAGTCTGGCTGCTGCTCCCTGTTCTCCATCCGGCCTCCCCAACCACATGGATTCCGGAAGACATATGCATGTAAATGCCCAGTGCATGCCGGGAGCACGCGGTGACAGCCCGGCCCCCCTCCCAGACTGCTGTCCTGCCATAGAAACCCCCGGGCTGCTGGAAACAGGCTCATGGCCGAGCAGAACGCTTGCAGAAATCATTACCTGCACGTCCAGAAAGGGCTCTGAGGAGGGCTGTGCCGGCCATGGCCAACAGGCTGAGCTGGGGGCCCAGCGTCGTCGCCAGATCTTCTTCCAGAGCGCCAACAGGCGGGACCAGTGGGAGCAGAAGACAAGAAGAGAGCAGGCTCTTTTCCAAGCACGTGGACAGGCCTTCACTAAAGGTTGCCACCAAGTTCACTGGCAAGACTGCTCTCAAAGACTCTTTTCCTCAGCTAACAGGGGTTACACACCAATAAGCCTAACGGAAGTCAAAAACACCCGGAACCCGCTAACCTTGTCGCTCAGCCCAGTGGTCTCACCCATGCTCAGCACACTTCCATTAGCCAGCAGGTGGGCGAACCATCTAACACAAAGCCTGTTTGATAACAGTGCTGACGATCTCAGGTAATTTATGGAGAACTGTCTGCGGTGAGAAACAGGACAGCCATGCAGGTGCAAAATGGTTGTCAGCGAGCCGCGATGGAGGGCTGCCTGAAGGCTGCGGCCCTGCATCATGGGAGAGGAACTCGCCAGTCCAGGGAACAGATATAAACTTAGAATTCCAAGTACGGTTCTCCATCACCTTCATATCATCAGAAAGTCAATACATTCCAAATAGGGGACCCCCCCCCGTTCTGTGAAACGGCTCCCTTGACCTCAGGCAAATACCAACGCTTCACCTGAATGCTGTTGAAAGGACTTGGGGTTATATAGGTCCAGGAGGGAGGCATTCCCTTGCCCAAAGTTGAATGTGGCAGCTCGGCAGTACAACTGATCACAAGAAGGCTTACATTTTCCTTATTTACAATTAAAAAAAAAAAAAAAAGGCAATACATAAGAAAATAAATAAAAATAAATTTAGAAAGCAAAAATAAATAAATTAAAAAAAAAAAAAGACGCTGGCCTCACACACACTGATAGAGTGACTCGCAATGGCCAAAACACTGATGCAACCCGAGTGTCCACGAAGACGTGAATGCACAGATGGTATAGGGCACATACATGATGTAATACAAGGAGTAGGAATTCTGACACCTGCTACCACATTTGCCAAGTGACAGAGGCCATGTGTCCCAAGGGTGGCCAAAATCACAAAGTTTAGAGTGGTGGCCTGGGGCTGGGGAAGGGGGAGGAATGGAGAGCGAGTGTCTGCTGGGTGTGGAGTCTCAACTGGCAAGGATGAACGCATTCTGGGGGCGGATGGTGGCAACGCCAACACTTGCATGAAAAAGTGAAAACACTTAATGCCACTGAACTGTACACTTAAAAATTGTTAAGATGAGGGCGCCTAGGTGGCTCAGTCACTCAATCATCGGACTTCAGCTCAGGTCATGATCTCACGGTTCGTGGGTTCGAGGTTCACGTCAGGCTCTGTGCTGACAGCCAGCTCAGAGCCTGGAGCCTGCTGCAGATTCTGTGTCTCCCTCTCTCTCTGACCCTCCCCTGCTCATGCTGTCTCTCTCTCTCTCTCAGAAATAAATAAAACATTAAAAAAATTTTTTTAAATTGTTAAGATGCTAAATGTTATGTCACATATGTTGTCTGATGATTAAAACAAAACAAATAAAAGATGTCTGTAGTCTTTCAAAGCAAATTAATAGGTTGGGAACATTCTCCATCACATCTCTGAAATGTTATGCTTGAAGCCTATACAAATAAAATATATATTGTTCTGTATATTTAAGGATCCACCAAAACTGTCTTCATTTTCCATACTTGGCCAAAATCTGATTTTTGGTTTTGATGTGGAAGGCCAAAGAGCAGAATGCATCTTCCAGTGCTGTTCCCGGCATCCCTAAACTGGTGTGTGATCAGTGACCTCACCACTCAGCATGGCAACGTCAGGAAGGTAAACCAGGCACACCATTCCAATATTCACTGGTAATATCAGAAGATTCATTCCAAATGCTGGGGAGCATTCCCAATCTTTTTTTTCTTTTTTTAAGTTTAGTTATTTATTTTGAGAGAGAGAAAGGGAGCACGAGCAAGGGGGAGGAGCAGAGACAGAGAATCCCAAGCAGGCTCCTCACTGTCTGCGCAGAGCACGTGTGGGGCTTGAACCCGTGAACCACGAGATCCTGACCTAAGCCAAAATCAGAAGTCTGAAGTTTCAGCGACTGAGCCACCCAGGCTCCCATTCCCAACGATTCTTAGGATAAAAAATCTGTCCCACCCAAACATAAACAACGTGACAAGGGTTTCTGTCGTATACTCATGACTTACGTAAGTACTTATATACTTAGCACATGACACAGATGTCCCGAGACGCTCAAAGACAGGATGGGGTGGCTGGCTATTAGCTGATCTCAAAGGCTGCTTGAATACCGTCCTCACACTATATTCTGCAGGGAGCAGTCGATGCAGCATGCTCATGACAGTATCAGAGGGCAAGCTCCCTAACTCAATGGGATCCGTGTTCGAAGCTGTCTCTGGAGCGAGCGGGCCTCTCTCACATGCCGCCCCTGCACAGAGTCTTCCATCACTCCTCTCCAGGGAAGATGCTGAAACCGGTAGCGGGCAGCGAAAGTTGAGATGCAGATGGGAGATTTGGACAACAGCTTTGTTATCTTGAAAGCCAATTACACCACTCCACAGCACGCCAAGAGCCGAGGCGTAAGGACGCATTTTCTCTCGCTGGCTGTGGGAAGCAGCAGCCTCATACAACAATTCCAGGAAAAAATCTGCACAAAGGCAACAATGTCACTTCTGCTTCTGAGACTGTCCAGATCTACTCTTTGTCAAGCACTGCACAAAGTTGGGGGGAGGGGCCGCTCCAACAAACCATGTCACCGTCACCAAGAAAAGCGTCGCATCCAGGAGTGGAAGAGGAGTCCGTGACTTGACAGAAGTTTAGTAAGCGGGACACACACTTCCCCTCATAGTGCGTTATGCTGATGGCTGGCCCAAACAGTAAGAATGATTCAAAAACCAAAATCACAAATAAAGCCACGTGGCCCCTCCACCCCACAGAGTCATTACCTACCCTGTACCACAAACGTTCACAACCCTGAACACACACACTAAGACAGTAATTTTCCCGTGCCATGGTGCTGCTACAGTCTTCACAACACTAATAATTTTCATAAAATTCTCGATCTCGACTTGCATGCCAGAAGCAAATTCCAGAATGACTGAGATTTCATTTTGGCAAAACCGGTCCTTTTAACATCCCATCTTCTGGCACTTGGCCAAAAGGTTCATTCAGTGCACATTCAGTATTTACATAAAGCTGACAGGAGGGATAGACACCAAAATGACAACAGTGGCTATCAACGGCTCATAGTTTCTGAACGATGTTGTTTTTGCTTATGTGTTTTCTAAATAGAGAAAGGGAAGTAGGAGACAGCAGGGGAGGAGGAGAAAAAAGGAAAAAGGTTTTCTAAAGGAAAACCAAACCCGGGTTAAAAGGCAAATGGGGCGCCTGGGTGGCTCAGTTGGTTGGGCGTCCGACTTCAGCTCAGGCCATGATCTCACAGTCTGTGGGTTTGAGCTCCATGTTGGGCTCTGTGCTGACAGCTCAGAGCTTGGAGTCTGCTTCAGATTCTGTGTCTCCCCCTCTCTCTGTCGCTCCCCTGCTCATGCTGTTTCTCTCTCTCTCTCTCTCAAAAGTAAATAAACATTAAAAACAAACAAACAAACAACTTTTTTAAGGCAAATGCAGAAAAGCCTCCAACAGCCAGACTCCTGGGGGCCATCCCACATCCACGACCACGTGCACCTGCCCACCCAGTCACCACCTTCCAGAACGGGTTAGCCAAAGTCCCCGAGGTTCCTGCCGCCAGCACACGTGGACTTGGATCACTCCATGCTGCCGTGAGGTCCCCGTGTAGACGCCCTCCCTGGAGTGCTCCTGAGGGCAGGGCCCGCACCTCCCCATCTGTGGGCCTGAGAGCCTCACTCAGCCTGACTCAATGAGGGCCGGCAAAGAACACGGCACCTTCACGTACCTTCCAGACCCCGCCGACGCCCCCTCTGCTTGGCCTGGGCCTGGTGACAGCCAGAAACACTACCAAAGGCCATGGTGAGTGGCCTCCCCTGAAGGAACTGACCTTCACTACTGCCTGGTGCCGTTGGCGATGGGAATTGCACACTAGGTTTCACCACGGGTCCACGTGGAACAGCCATCCCTTGGTGACAGCAGTGGCCATAGCTGTGGCCTATCAGGAAAGATGCCACAGGGAAGCAGGGCAGCCAGTCTCCGACCTGGACCTTGCCAGCCTCCCAGAAAGGACTTAAGACAGAGGATTTCTAAGAATGGAGCACTGCTCCACACGGCTGCAAACACTGACGGCAGTGCATTGGGGGCCCAGGACGGGGCAGTGAACGACAAGAAGGGGACGCCAGGGGAGCTGGCGAGCAGGCCGCTGAGGTCTGCAGACAGATGGCGGGGGCACTCCCTCCCCGAACGGCAGCCCTTTCTACCCGCGGAGCCCGTGTGGGAGGACAGGCTAACAGCGGGCCATCATTAGAAAGACACCTCGGTGACTGACTTCTGACTTCTGCAACACCGGTGGTCTCGCGTCCCGGCTGCAGCTGACAAACAGGTGGACAGAGGCTCCACGGAGGTCAGACTGCCTGCTAGGAAGTCATCCTTTCCTTTGTCCCCCTGGGAGCACGTAAGCCTGCCAGACAAAAGGCCCTGAGGGCGAGAGCAGCGGTGCTCACCCCAAGCAGTCACCACCAAGCAGCACTTCCGCGCAGCAGGGGAGGCACACACCTCCCTGCCTGTCATTGATCTTCCAGATCTTATTTCCAAGGGCTGCCCTGTACCCACCGTGTGGGCACACACCGTTCGTTCGGCCAGTCCCCCCTTGTTGGGAATATGGTTTCTGACTTTTTGCTCCGGTAAGCGGCTCTAGGGTGAATGGGGATCTCGATTATTTCTTAAAATAAACTCCCGGAAGCAGAACCACTGGATCAAAGCATAGGGAAGCATCTGTGCCGTCCTTCTTAAAAGCTACCCTGCGATACAGGAGTGCTAATGCATAGGGGCACATNGATGAGCACTGGGTGTTATATGGAAACCAACTTGACAATAAACTATTCAAAAAAAAAAAAAGCTACCCTGCATGCCCTTGTCTTGAAGGACAACTATCAGCAAGTCTATTATTCAGGTAAACGACCAGGAACCTCTGAGGAGTCTTCTAAAACATGTGCCTCTGACGTCAACAGCCAAAGTCCTAACCGTCCTCCCCAGGCCTCGTTTCGGTGCCTGTTCTGGGGTCTCCTGCTCTCCTGTGGCTCCGTGGAGGACGGGTCCCCTTCCCTGACACCAGCTCTGTCACTCTGCTTCTCTCATTTCCTCAGAGGAATAAATGACCCGGTCCCACCCCTAACACATGGAAACATCATGTCCCCTGTAACCACTAAGAGGTTCCCGGCACGCGTCTGCCCCCTTAGCTGGTCCCTTCGCATCAGCCCCTCTAACAAGGGGACGGGCAGCGATAAAGACCCTCAACCATACCATTTTAACTTTTTACCCGCTTTCTTAAACATGGACCTTTCAGGAGCACCTGGGCGGCTCAGTCAGTTAAGCATCCAATTTTGGGTCAGGTCATGATCTTGCAGTTGGTGAGATTGAGCCTGTTTATTTAAAGGGGGGGGGAGGGACAGAAAGAGAGACAGACAGAGAGAGAGAAGAGGGAGAATTCCAAGCAGGCTCTGAACTGTCAGCAGAGCCCAACGCAGGGCTCAAACCAATGAACTATAAGATCATGACCTGAGCTGAAACCAAAATCAGACATTCAACTGACTGAGCCCCCCAGGCGCCCCATAAAATGCACCCACAGTTTTGAGGAGAAGCAGTCACGTGCTGCTATGACTTTCTACGTGGTTTCCAAGTGCCACTTGGTTCCGGATTCCACTTCGCCGCTGACCACGCAGCGACCTCCCTCCTACATGCCTCCCTGCTGCCCAAGGTCTTGCACCAGACACGGCAGCCCCAGAAACAAGGGGAACAAGGAAAGAAAACCCAACCTCACCACATCTGGTGCCATGTGCATTACCCTACAGTCTGGGTTACCTTCCCCTTGCCGAGTATGGGGAACCCAGAGCTTGGGACCCTCCCTGCTGCTGGGGGGGCACCACTTGCACTGATCCCTAGGTACGCCTGTCTGTCCCCACACTGAGCCCTCAGGGACCCAGACCACAGCTCACGCCTCTCACGCCTCTCTGGGTTTCCAGGCTCCAGGAGGTTCTGGCCCTCAGCAGAGCTTAGACAACTAGCAGGGCAAAGTCGTCTTCCCAAATACGATGTACTTGTGTGTTCTCCTACAGTTACAACTGGGGTCCAATTTCCCATACAATCTTTCTAACAACTTCTCATTCCACGGTTTTATGCATAACGTTGTTCTGATGGAGGAAATGCAGCCTCACTTGCAAACAGAAAACTTCTGCGGTAAAAGTAGCAGCCCCCCCAACGTCGCCGTGTGGGGCTGCACAGAGTGTGGACACAGGGTGGCTCCTCGACCTCACAGCAGCTGGATGCAGGTACACAGCCCCGCTCTCTCCTTCCTTTGCCTGAGAGGCTTCCCCAGCTCTCTACTACAATAGGCCAGTCAAATAAGATTATATTCTGCCTCTCCACCGTCAGGATATGCTTCTCATACACTTTTAGTTTTTCTATGCCTGAATTTTCCCAAAGGGATAAATGATGGACCCAAAGCCTTTCTTTGCATGCTCATGGCAGGGAGTGGGGGATGGGAGAGACAACAAAATAAATACTCATCAGGGCCCGTCCTGAAGATGGGATGCACGAGGTGGCGCCTCACACTTCTCCCGAGCTCCAGAGTTTTCTCTCCACCCTGGGTTATCGCCTGTTTGGGCCACGTCAGAAACACGCACTAGGACAGAAAGCCAATGTCTACTCTGCACAGGCTCAGACACCCCTCTGCTGGCCTAGATAAACAGGACCATGTGAGTTCAGTCTTGGCTGCATGACGTGGGAAGTATTTAAAATGTCTGAATCTGCAATCTTCCCACCTGACTGTAACTGGGGGCAGGACAGCTGGCCCCTCACTGACAGCAGGGGCTGCCCGAGAGTGGTCCCCTGGCCAGGTGCAGCAGCGTCACCTGGGAACACGTCAGGCACAGAAGGGACCGGGGTGTTTTCAGCAAGCCTCCAGGTGACTCTAACACACACTGAAATTTGGGTATCTTCTGCATAGGCTGATAAACCTCCAAGGTCATGGGGCTACCATGTGTGTCACAACTCTCAAGAGCACCTAACTCTGGTCAATTTTACCAGCTGCCCCAGACATGAAGCTCCTTCAACGGCATTCCTCCCACTTTGTTGGGCAAATTACATGTGCCCCACTGTCCTCCTCTGTAAAAAGGGGATGATAACATCCATCTCCTAGGACTGCCATGGGTCAAGGGCCTAGACAGCCCTGGCCATGCAGTTAGGCCTCAACAGATGTGAGTCCCTATGAGGAATACACCTTCGCCAAAAGGTCTAATGACTACGCGACTTCTGTCTGCTGGTTCCAGTGCACCGATGCGGGACCCGCGGGACCCGCCCACACTGCCAGCACCCAGCTCTGCTGTCGAGGCGTCTAAACTCTGAGTGCCCACCGCAAACCTGCAGTCCACAGAAAAAGCCCATGCACCAAAACCGTGCCCCCACAGTCCTGATGGACAAAAGTCATCTAACTGCGGGCCTAAGGATGGACATACCTCAAGGGAGGTGCGAGATGAATGCCAACAAATATTAACAAAAGGAGAAGCAAAGATTAACAAAAAGTAGCTGACATTTACCTTGTGATTAACTTGTGCCAGGCCCCAAGCGCCCGACACATGATAATCTATGCCGCTGGGACGCCGTGCGGTGTCTGCTGATATTACACAGGGCCGTATGTGCTAAGGCCACAATCCGCACCCACACACTGGAGCTCCGCACACTGCTCTCCATGCACCATGACAGAAAACTACTAGTCAGCTAAGCATCCACCAGCCACTTGGTACCACTTTCCCCAAAGCAGTGACTCTGAGACACGTAAATATGAGTACAAAATCCACTGCCACGGGGTTCGATACTAGGCCCTCCGAGCCCCGGACAGAAACGCTGGCTAACTGCTTGGTTTCCTTGTCCTTCCCTCCCCTCTAATCCAATTCTACCGAGTCAAGTCAAAACTTGGGAAGGAAGCAGCCCTTCTCTCTTCCCCAATGCCCCCCACACACTGCCTCACCCCTGATTATACACCATCTGTGACCCAGAGTTCTCATTCTTTCTCCTCCACAGGACTGCCAGAGTCCCTGGAAATAACCACCAGTTTCTGTGAAACCCACAAAACCAGGTGGAAGCCAGACCCTGCGTGTGTAGACCAGGAGTGTGTTGCACTGTTCACTGGTTGCTGATTCACTTTGCTTTCCTGACACCTCTTTGTTCTCAGTCCCTAAGAAACAGGATAAAAGTACTCAGTGTACAGATCTAAAGCCAGCTTCAGAAGATGGCTCAAACAACCTTCACGGAACAGCAACTCTGTTTCAAAATCTAGGCTGCATCTCCTAAATTATCCCCCACCCCCCCACCTCTGAAGCCCCTAGGGAGGCCTTCAGGTCCAGGCCAGGAAAGATCCCAGGGGAATCTTCCTTCCTCAAGAAGACTGGGGTGACTTACAGACCCACGTCACTCAAGGCTGCTGAATGGAGAACGGACATGGAAACACGATCCGTCCCAAAAGCCCGGACTCTGATCACCTGTAAGTTTGAGACTAAGGGACTGTCCTCAAAGCAACAGATTACCTTTGGGGGGCAGGGGGAAGTCATTATGACAGAGAAATTTTAAGTTTTATGAAAAAGTCATTTATAAAAGATAACCATGTTCATGGATAAAATTACAGTATTAAGATACAAGATGTGCCACCTCTCCCCATTTGAGGCCACAATGCCAGTCACATTTCCAGGATTTGGTCAAGAACTTGACAAGCATTCTGAAGCATATATGAAGAACAGAAGTCCACAGATAACCAAGTCCTGAGAAACAAGACCAAAGGAGCTCACCCTGACATGCAAGACACCTGCAAAACTCTAAAAATAAAAAGAATCTGGCAGAGAAATAGATGATGGATGTTATAGAATATAACACCCCAAAACAGACCCCTGTGAAGAATCTCAAAACCCTTATGCTGAGTTTGAGGAGAACAGAGTTTCAGTTTGGGGTGACAAAAAGTTCTGGAGATGGACAGTTCTGATGGATGCACATCAGTGTGCATCACAGTGTGATTGTATGAAACGCCGCCCGACGGTACACCTTAAAATGGCACATTTTAGGGTACATTTATGTTGCCACAACTTAAAAAGAGAGATTTAAAAAAATCAGTATGCTGAGTAAAGGGAGCCAGACACAAAAAAGCACCACACTCTAGGGTGCCATTTATATACAGTTCTAGAAGATGCAAGCACCAAGTCACAGTGGCAGAAAGCAGATTAGCAGGTCCCTGCATCTGGGGACAAGGTTGGGGAGGGACCCCAGGAAGCTCAGGAGGATGGAAATGCTCTGGACTGCGGGGGTTCATAGGTACGCACGCCTGCCAAAACCCATCGAATCGTCATACACTTTGGGTGTAGTTTACCAAATGTAAATTCTCATTCAATAGGGTGCCTGTGGGAACCCAAAGTACACACAGGCGCCTCCACGTTCTCCCGAAAATGTTAAGGAAAAAATACTGTTTAATAACGCAAGGAAAAACTGGCTCACATGACGGGAAAGGAAGAAAGTAACACTGGATTCCGTCTTTATGCCATATGTTAAGATGAACCTAAAACAAATGAAAGCCCTGACTGTGAAAAATAACAGTAGGAAGCTGATAGAAGGAAATATAGACTATCTCTGTGACTCTGGGGCGGGAGTCCTAGAGTGTGCCACAAGGCACAAAGGAATGGGCTATGTCAAAACAGGAAGTTCTGAAGGTGACCCCCGACAAAGTGGACAGGCAGATAGCATGTCCAGAATGTCCAAGGAGCATCTGCAAATCAACACGTTAGAGGAACAGACCACAGCCGGTTAAACAAACACTACTGAATAGCTAACAAATACATCAAAAGATGTTCAAATTCACTAAGAAATGACACGAATACCCAGTGAAATGATGCGATCCCACAGCATAGCCCCCCAGTACTGGTAAAATTAGAAAGAAGGCTAATAGGAACCCCTGGCGAGGATGTGGGGGATGGGGCACCATCATGCACCCACGTGTGGGGGCTGTGGGGGGGGGACACCAGCTCAGCCCACTGGAGAACAACGGGGCGGCACTTAGTATAAACAGGTGCGCCCCTTCTCTTCCACCAGGTCATTCTCCCACGCACGCGCCCTCACATCAGAGGGTCTCAAACTTGCCCAAGTATCGGCATCTCCAGACCAGCAGGGTGAAGCCCCAGTTGATGGTGTCTGCGCCCAGGGGCTTCCGATTCCGGTCTAGGTTGGGGCCCGAGAATCTGCATTCCTAGCCATGGCCAGGTGATGCTGCCGCTGCTGGGCGTGGCCCCCTTGGAGAGCCACCACCCTCGAGACTCCGAGACTCCGTCACCTGCATCTTTTAAAGAATGCAAACAGGATGTTCATCACGGCTCTGCTGGAGTGGAGGTGAGTGAGCTCGCGTCCCCCACCAGGGCAATGGGCAATAAAACTAGTGGATGCTGGTGGGCCCGGCGTGGGAATGACAGCAAAGCACGAGGCAAGCTGACAGGAACACAGATCTCACGGGCCTCATGGACCAAGTGCTGAATGAAATGCTTCCAGCTTTTGTGAATGTCTGAGCACTGCCATAATAAAGAAGTTTATGTTGAATGAAAAAAGGAACCAAATGAAATCTACACAGCGAGGTACCGCTCACGTCAGTTGAAGACACTCGCACTAAATAACATCTTCAACAAGGACACACCGGGAGAGGAGGCGCCTGTGGCGGGGAGGGGCTGGGAGGAGACAGGAAGAGGAAGAATAAAACGAGAAAGGGGCTTCGCACAGGAGAGGGTCCTGTGCTGACAACGGAGGCCGGAGGCCGACTCCCAGCCCCAGAAGACAAAGGTGGAAGGCGGGAGAGGGGAGGTCCAAGGGCCTGGGCGCTGGCAGTCACACACAATCGTGGCTTCAGGGGACGTCCCCAGTAGTTTCCAAAGTGACTAAGGCCACAAACACCTTTCCCACTCAGAGCGGGGAGGAATCTTTCTGCCGCACAAGCCCCTAGAACTCAGCTGGCGACTGAGCCCTGGAGTCCCCTCTCTGGCATGTTAGCAGCTAACCAGAGCTGAGCTGTAGGTGTTTGGCAAAGTGTGTGCGTGTGTCCACACCTATGTCTTCTCTCAGCGTGTGTGTGTCTGTGCGGGGGAAGTGGGAGGAGCCTATGTGCAGAGGTCAAAAAGCCACCAGAGACTCAGCCACTCTAGATGAGCGTTCACTTCTGTTCCAATGAAACCAGAACTCAGTTACAAACCCAAGCCTCCTTCTGGACCCACAGGCCTACACCACTCCTGCTTCCTCTTCCCCTTCCCCTCCCCCACCTCCCTGGGCTTCCCAGCTCCCACAGCCCGAGGGTGACAGACTAGCTTAGCAAGTGACAAACTTTGCAGCCACGATTCTGGATAAATGACCCTTTATACTCCTGATCAAGAGGCTGTCACAGAAAGGCCAGAACCTTCAGGACTAGGCATGCCATTAACAGCTCTTCCAAAAGACACTGGTTATAGCTGCCCTCAAAAAAAGGCAAAGAAACAGCCATCCATAATCTGTCCTGCCCCCGTCAAGGGCACACTGGATGCAGCTCTGTCAAGGGGCCACAGAACAGCTCACCACACAAAGTGCTGGAAAGGTGGAGGGAACATGCAGAGGATAAAAATCAGCACTTGCTGAATTTATGTGAGAAAATGCAAAAGATCCTCTGGCAGTAGCTTCAAGCAAGCAAGCCCATGCCAGGAATGTATGTCTTTAGGAAAAGAAGAAACAGATGAACAACCGAAGGAAGAAGCAAAGTAAAAAAGCAGCAGAAGTATGAGCTGGCCCAACACTCACGCCTCCCCCAAAAGGCCAATTGCACGAACAATCCAGAAGTTTTAGTCCCCAAACACGGTTTTATCTTTTCTGTAGCAGCACTTTTCATTGGCTAGGAAAGGTTTCAGAATTCTAGGGAGTTTTCCTGAAATGCTTTGTATAAAATAAGTTCATATATAAAATGTATTGGATGTGCCATGGGGGTACATTTTAGTTTTTTAAAAAATGTATGATAGCTGTAGGTAGAAGTCCTTTAGATTTTCATAAGATGTGTGAGCAAAGCGTGTGCCTGGTTTTCCAGCTGAATACAGGATCTGCCACAATATGAAAATTAAGGGACTTCACCAGGAAGAAAAAAAAGTAAAAGCATCGCGTTTTCAAGCTAACATGGAATGTCTCTGGTCAAAAAAGGCAATTCTGAATTACGAAAACAAAGTTCTTGGGGTGCCTGAGTGGCTCAGGCAGTTAAGCAGTGGACTCTGGTCAGGTCACAGACTTCGGCTCAGGTCATGATCTCATGGTCCGTGGGTCCAAGCCCCTTGTCTGGCTCCGGGCTAACAGCTCACAGCCTGGAGCCTGCTTGGGATTCTGTGTCTCCCCCTCTCTCTGCCCCTACCCCACTTGCATTCTGTCTCTCACTCTCTCTCTTTCCTAAAATAAATAAACATTAAAAGAAATAAAAAGGAAACAAAGTTCTTTAAGTGCCAAAACTTAATGACAAGCCTCTGTTATGGTTTTTTTAAATTCCAGCTGACTAAGCATTTTTGGAGCGTGGACAAGTCAGGCACTGTGCAAGACGCTTGGGATCCTCCAAGGAATCAGACACTGTGTTAATAACTGCCCCCTTAACGTCAGTTTAATCCATCCCTTAAGTTAATTTCTTATAAACAATGCTTATTGATATTTTAAATAGCTAACTAGCAGCACTGAAGGAGTTACAGGAATGCATCTTACCATTTTATTAAAAATGTAGATTTCTAGCCTGAAGCAGAGACAGAAGGAAAAGACTGACTCCCTGCTTTACATATTGCTATCATTTTCTGCAGAACAACTAGCTACTTAAACTGCCAGCGGCGGCCTCCTGCTAAGCCAGCAGGTCACAGAGCTGCAGAGACTGGAACACACCCGACCTAGCTGAAGAGCAACAGTGAAGAAAACCAAGAGATCAGGGCCTCCAGACCCAAACGCAAAGCAAGATAAGGCAAGGTGAGCTGCTCCAGGAGGTTCCCTGGAAGCTGGAGCCTCTGGCCAGGGGGCATGAGCTGCTGCCACCACAGGCTGTCTCCCTGGCTCGGCCATGGCAGGGCTTGGGAGCTGGAAGACTGCCACCTGCTGAATCACCAAACATCCCCGGGCTTCCCTTGGAGCACTGACCACACAGGGACCCAGCCTCTGCCCAGCTTCTCCAGCAGACATCCTACCCAACCATAAGAAGCGTGGCCCTGTCCCCTCCAGCACAGGCCCACAGGGCTGCCCCCCCCCCCCCCCCGCAACTGCTGTTGGGACAGCCTCCCTGGCAACTGCCACCAAGTCGCGACGTCCCCAGCCCCACTCCCCTCTTTCTGCCCAAGGAGTCCTCCCCGCGGGACCTGGATGCGTCGGTGGGGGCAGGGGGCGGCGGGCTGGGGGGCTCACAGCACTGCCTGAAGGGCGCTTGCCGCTCCACAGCCAGGCAGCCACCCAGAAACACCCCTTCATCCGGAAGCAAAGTAACCTGTCCCAACAGCTGGAAAGGTCCAGGAAGGGGAATGTCAAGGGAACTAAAAGAGCGGACCGACCCCCCAACACGGAAAACAAACTTCCCTTTCACAAAGCAGCCTTCACTCCTGGTTTCCTCACAGTGCGCCGCTGAAGTCGGCTCTGCTTGAAGGTGAAAAGAAACCTCGGCGCAGCGCCTGCACGGATCCCTTCCACCCCCTCCGGCCACGACTTACACTCGCGCGGCTCCCGGGAGGGAAACAGGCGTTAACCAGAACGCGCCAGCCTGAATCCGTTGGCTGGACCCGGACGCCCAGCCCGCCCCGCCCGCAGCCACAAGCCCCCGCCTGGGTCCTCACGGTGGGAGACACCGCCGCTGCCGTCGCCGCCCTGCCCTAGACCAGCTGCCTCGGAATCGCAGGGACCCCCTCGCTCGCGGGGACAGCCGCGTCCAGGAGGGACTGTCCAGTTCCGGCTGCGCTGATAGCTCCTCCAGGCCTTAGCCAGTCCCCCTCCGCCGGCGGGGCCGCCCCCGAACCTGCAGGCAGTTCTGCGGCTTGAGAACAGCACCACGCTCCGCAGGGAGAGGGTCACCCGTTATGCAGTCGGGGGGCACCGAGGGGCCGCGGCGGGGGAGGGGAACCCCGAAACCCTGGGCGCCTGGCCGGAGCTGCGATCAGGGCCCCGAGGTGCCATCTGTCACGCCGCCGCCCGGCCGTAGGGGTGGGGCCGTGATTTGGGGGTCGGCCCTGCGGGTCTCCGGACGCCCGCCGGGTCGCCGGACAAGGCGCCTCGCCCCTAGCCCTTCTGGCCCGCCACCCTCCGCTCGCCCCAACCCGACTCAGGCAGCCTTCCAGCCCGCACGCAGCACTCCCAAACGGCGCCACTGACGCCCCCGCCTTCCTCCCCGCCCCCACCAG
>NW_027528640.1:6145073-6199540 GCF_008692635.1 Crocuta crocuta
AGGGGTCGGGAAAAGGGCCCGGACTGTGCTTCTTGGGGGTCGCTCGGTGACACTGGAATGGAGCCGAGTTTTAAGGTCGGGCTGGGCACACCACCTGGGGCGGAGCCAGAGCTGGTCAGACCAGGGAACGCAAACTCGGCCCTACTGCAGGGGGGCTCGGGGTGCAAGAGTTTGTGAGCCACCCGGAGACTCTAGCCCCCCGACCCTAATCTGCGACCCGGAGACGAACTCTTGGTTGATCACAAGAAAAGGCGGCTCATACGCTCCGGCCGCTAGTCACACCTCTGTGCAGGCTCCCGCTCCCCTCGTCGCTGGCCGCTCGCGAGCATCCCGTGAAGCCAGTTAGGGCAAGGAAGGCGCGGGGCTGCCAGCCCCCAGGTGGGGACCTGGATACCAGCCGCCCCGCCCCTAGCCCCGCCCCCGTCGCCGCTCCGAGAGGCCGGGAAAACCCGGACACCGGTCGAGTTTGGACGGGAGCATTGCGCATGCCCAGTAGCCCGACCTGGTGCAGGTCGCCCCCAGGTTTCCCCGGCTCGGAGAGCCCGACCCCCGCGCCCGGGTTAGAGGCGGGCGGTAGGGAGAGGTGGTCTGCGACGCGGGGCCCTCCGTTCTTCGNGAGGTGCTGGGCCTCTGGAGCCGAGCCCCCGGGTGCGGCCCCGCAGTCTCGTTAGCCCGCCCTCCCGGGGGTTCCGTGGCGCGTCACCGCTTCCCTTCAGCCCAGCAGGCGGTCCCGCACAAATGAAGCTGGGAGAGCGGCCCCCCAAGAGCCGGGACGCGGTCGGGCAAGCACCGCGGTGCCCCACCTGCCCGACTCTTCTGGCTCCGACTCCCCCTGGGCGCCGCCCTGCACCTCCCTAGAGGCTGAGAAAGTGCCGCCTTCGCGGGCGGCTTTAGGGGAGCAACTGAAATTCAGCCAAACGCCATGCCTAGTGCCCGCTGAGGGCGCCCCTCCTTGAGTCTGAGCGGGTCCCCCCGCTGGGGACTCTCCTCAGTTGCAACGAAGAGGCGGAGAAGAGAGAGGCCTTGCTTTCTTGTGAGGTCAACGTTTCCAAACTCCAGGAATGCCAGACAGCTGCTGGCTGGTTTCTCACAAGTGCTATCTGTGCAGTATCCCTTGAGCTTTGGATTCCAGGGGGAAAATAAAGAACACGGTTCAACTGAGCATCTTGTGTAGACTGCTGTCAAGGAGTCTTTAAAATGCCCCCTCCGCCCCCCAAAAAAGTTAACTAAGTTTTGCAAGATACTAAGAGTTCTGATAAGTGGTTTTTCTAGAGTGTTTGCTCACTTATTTTGTTCCCTAGTGTTCTGTATGTTTGAAATTTTTCTTAATAAAAATGTCTCTTTGTAAATTGGTTTCCAAGAGTAATTTTAAGACTGTGTATAAGACATGGGGGAAAGCAAGGTATAAAACTGTTCCTACTTGGGGCACCTGGGTGGCTCAGTCAGTTAACCGTCCACCTTCAGCTCTGATTTGTGGATTCAAGCCCCGCATCAGGCTCTGTGCAGAGCCTGGAGCTTGGAGTCTGTTTCCTTCTCTCTGTTTCCTTCCCTTCCCCACTCCTACTCTGTCTCTCCCTCTCAAAAATAAACATTAAAAAAATTTTTTTTAACTATTCCCACTTTATTCCACTTTCAAAAAAATGATTCAGAGAATTTTTTTAAAATCTAAAAAATTGCAAAGGCAATATAATACAAGTAAGTTCTGGATGGAGTGATGACATTTGAGTTGGCTCTCCCTGAAATTAAATTTAGTTATGGTCTTTACCTGACTACTTTTTGTGACCCCCCCCCTCAAAAAAAGGACTTAATAAAAATAATCGTCTTTAGTCCACCAGCCCTCAAGATTTTTTTTCATTTTTTAATCAGAATTGTAACAGGCAACACCTTCTCTGACTGCAATATCTTAGGATTCTCAAGCTTATAAAATGTCATAAAGTACATTGTTATCAAGACAACAGAAATCAAAATGAATCCCTTCGAAGTCACAATCTGTCATTAAAATAGTTTAAAACAATACTAAGGGCAAACACTGGAGAAGACTGTTCTCATGGCAGAACCAAATATTCTGAAGTGGGCGGTTTAGTTCCAGATGAGTGTGACCCTTCTACCTTCAGAAGGTAACGTAGTTGATTAAAAGGTTTGGTCTGATTGGACGATTAAGTAGTAGCCATCACTCACCAAACTGTAGTCCAAGTCAGAGAGTGCTCAAGAAGCAAAGTGCATCCTTGGCAAGAAGTCTGTGTCCATGGCGATTTGTCTCAGCGGGAGCAATCTGCAGCCATAAAGCCTGAGTGCCAAGAATAAGACCTCGTGAGCCCCTCACCCCTTTAAACTCACGTGGCCTTGGGGGCACCTGTGTGGCTCATTTGGTGAAGTGACACTCTTGGTTTCTACTTAGGTCATGATATGAAGTCTGGTGAGATCCAGTCAAGCTCCACAGCAAGGCTCTGTGCTGAGCAGAGAGCCTTGGGATTCTGTCTCCCTCTCTCTCTGCCCCTCCCCCACCCCTGCTTTCTCAAAAATAAATAAACGTTAAAAAAAAAAAGTCCTTAAACCCATATGGCCACCCACAATCTGGTTTCCAAACCAAGGCTAACAGGAAAGGCCAGCTTCAGACGACAGAGCTGATGCCAAGGTTTTGTCCCTTGGGGCTTAGATCTGAGAAGCCTCAATCCTATGTTCCCATTAACTCAACCCTGCTAGGACTCCTGGACTCAGTGAAGACTTAGGTTCTGCGATTGGTCAACAAACAACTGGATTTTATTTGCATCTGAGACTTGGCACAGATGGAACCAGGAATCCGGTTATAACAGGAATCAGCGAGTCTCCCTTGGGTTCATTCTGTCCCCTTACCCCTTTTCTGCCTTCTTCTGTTCACCCATCAGGAAGTGACCACTTGAGAGCTCCCAAGTTCCTTTCTCTTCCGGAAAGTAGAAAGAATGACCCCACCTAGAGTCACTAACCCTTTTTGTCTAGTTGAATCCTATTTCCCCAGATTCCTGTTGGCCACTTGAACCAGTCCTATTCATGTTTCAAGGCTCCTCCCCAATTCCACCTTTTTCATAAAAGCTTGTTTTCCAGGACAGAGAAGCTTCCTGTATGCACGTTTTGGCACATGTATATGTTAGATTATGACTGTTACAGTTCTCTGAATGTTTCTTACTGGTAAGTCTTGAGTCTCCAACTTACATAGTAAATGACATATCAAGGATATATAGTTATATTTCATCCTCTTGGTATCTAGCACAGGACTCCGCACCACGTAGCCCACAGTAAGTGTTTACTGCACTGTAATCTATACTCTTTCCCCCTTCTACTTTTCTGTTGCTGCATTTTTGTTTAAAAAGGGTAAACTCCTAGGAATGGAGATGTCTTTGCAGTGCTGTCCTTCTCTGATTAGCAACCACCCTTCAAATCTGCTGTGTACATTTAAAAAGGATTTTGAAATTCAGCATTTATGACTGGACGCTAATCAGCGTCTGAGGAATCAGCGCAGGCAGCGGAACACTGTGGCACCGGCTGACAGGCCCAGCTCATTGTCAGGAAATACGACGTGCTCTTCAGATGGTCAGTGTGGGGCTCCAGGCTTCATCATCACCTCTTAAAGCAGGAATAACATGACCCATCTCCTCGTTGCGCCCCCATGAGTCCCATGGGAATTAGTTTGTGCTTTAATAAGAATGTATGTCTATTAAATGCTTTATAGTTAATAAGAGGTAAACAATGAAAAACATGAGATGTTGTCTAGATGTTACAAATGTTCATTGCTGGATTTAGCAATCGGCAAGGATCCCAGTAACAGCTATCATACATCAAATAACAAGTACATGCCTGGTCAGTGTCTCCTCTGACGACCAGTTACAGATGAGTCCTCGATGGCCAGAACAATTTGAGGGTCAAGACAAAATTATGTCTCCCGCACTGAAGAAGGGGAGATTTAGGGAGGTTCATCACCTGAATTTCAAAGATTCTGCCTGAAGTCTTCAAAGGTATCAAATCTAGGCCATGCTAGGGCAGACAGCAGCCACTGAGGACAGGCATTTTTTTCTAGAACCTCAACAGCAGTGCCCAGTACCTTTACAGTACAGCAAGTAGGAGACATCCTCTCTGCCAAACTGACACCCAGGAAAACTACTAGGACATTCCAGGACGTGGCTGGAGAAATCTGACATGAGAGCTGCTAAGTCCTGCACGGTCAGATCTAGACCAGGGTTTCTCAAGCTCAGCTCTGCGAATATTTTGGGCCAGATGTTTATTTACTTTGAGAGAGAGAGACAGGCAGAGGGTGAGCAGGGAAGGGGCAGAGAGAGGAAGACACAGAATCCAAAGCAGGCTCCAGGCTCTGAGTGGTCAGCACAGAGCCCAACACGGGCTCGAACCCATGAACCATGAGATCAGGAGTGATTGTTGAGCTCCCAAAGGACAAGGCTCCAGATGAAGGATTTATGGGGTGCATGCGTGGCTCAGTCGGTTAAGCATTCCACTCTTGATTTTGGGTCCCAGGGTCGTAGATCAAGCCCCCATGTTGGTCTCTGAGCTGAGCATGGAGCCTGCTTGAGTGAGATTCTCTCTTTCTTTCTCTCTGTCTCTCTCTCTCCCATCCTTTTTGGCCCCTCTTATCTCACTCGTGCTCTCTCTCTCTGAAAACTAAAATAAATAAATAAATAAATAATAAAAAATAAAAAAAATGTAGTATTTCGGTGTATTCATGAACATAAATGAATGGGTATGTTCTATTTCGCTACAGCAGACACACGTCATTCCCATCCTAATATTTGGCCCATCATCAGGATTTTCAAATATTTTTATGTTCAAAAATTATTTATTATTTATCTCAAATTCAAATTTAACTGAGTGTCCTGGGTTTTTGTTTGTTTTGTTTTGCGAAATATGGCAATGCTACCCTAATACATCTGAAAATGTATCCCTGTCTCTTGAGTTCTGGCTCCATAAACTTTTATAACTTGTCTTCATTAAAAATAATAAAGGTGAAAGGCGCCTGGGTGGCTCAGTCTGTTGAGCATCTGACTTCAGCTCAGGTCATGATCTCACAGCTTGGGAGTTAGAGCCCTCTGTCAGGCTTGCCACTGTCAGCACAGAGCCTGGTTCAGATCCTCTGTCCCTCCCTCTCTCTAACCATGTGAATGATGCCACAGTACTCTTGGTGGGTATGTCAGCGGGTGGGAAGTCAAGGAATAGACAAAGACACAAACCTCGTCACCTTACAGGCGCTGAAAAAGAGAAGCGGGGCTCAGACCAGCTTTCCTTGTGCTCAGCTCACTTTCCCGATCCCCCAGGAACTTGGAAATGCATAACCTTGGGCCTCACCCAGACCTTCTGAATCACAAACTCTGCAAGTGGGTCCCAGCAGTCAGGGTTTTAACAAGCCTGCCAGGCGGTGCTGATGCGTGCCTTGACTTCGGGACTGCTGCGTTAGAGCCCTGCTTCTCCACTCTGGCCCCAGGGGAGTAACACCCAGAGGATTTTTAAGTACTGATCTCTGCGTCCCACCCCCTAGTTAAGATTTTGACTTAAGCATTCTGGGGTGTGTCTCAGTCACGAAGATTTTTTGAAGCTCCCGAATGTGTGCCATTGCTCCACAGAACTCACTCCCAAATGCTGAAGCGAAGAGAACTTGTGAGAGCAAACCTGATGCTTTCACTCCCGCCCCGGGCGTCCTCACACAAAGGCAGAATGGACAGGCCTCACGTGCTGTATTCTGAAGGATACCGAAGGCCGAGCAACACAGGTATGTGGCCTCATCCTCAGATCCTTGAACCCACTCTTTAAGTGCCTGCCAGGGTTGATATATAATACAATAGAAAGAGAGGAAAATAATTGCCTGACCCCTAAGCCCTGTCCAAATGTTCACTAACCTCCTGGGGCCATGTTTTCTCAAGTCAGACACTGAGGAATGGTATAAACTCCCCATTGGGTTTGGGGAATGATTTAAGGAGACCATGGAGGTAAAGAAGGCAGGACATAAATAATCACTAATCGTGTCTGGACTTGAGGAGGCTTCGTGGGAGGGGGGAATTCAAAGGACAAAACTCAGTAAATTGTTTTCATTTCTTTGTCAGTGCCTTGAATTTTTTTTCAGCCGCATTTAAAATGTTTTCTGTTATTTCTGTATGAGTAAGATGATGTGTCATTTCAGCCTCCTTGTCAGCTTCTGTCTCACTTTGATTAAATTTGTTGATTGAGTGTGAAGAAGGAGGCACCATCATCGTTTCCAGACCTGACACTTAAGGGGTGGATCTCTCTTGGAGCAGGGCTGCCATCCCCAATGAGATTTTGAAAGGACTCCCTGGAGGGATGAAGAGGACACCAAAGAAGGAACCTTATCACCTCTTCCTCTTCCTTCTTTGGGTTCAGGGAGGCAGCAAAAGAGGGGAGGACCCTCCATTTCCCCTGTGCTGGTCCACTTCACACACATGTACTGAGCTCCTTCCAGGGGCCAGGCTAGTGCTACAATGGAGAGCAGAAACAAGCTTCATGGAGCCTATGGTCTGGCAGTGACTGGTGATCAAAGAAAACACTAATTATTATCTAGTTACCCCCTCCAACCCCCGCCCCAGAGATCCTAATCTAATTAGCTGGAGTAATGCTCAGGCATCAGTACTCTTTATAAGCTCCAAATGTAATTCTCACAAGCTGCCAGGGCTGGGAATCACTGGGCCAGACCAGACAAGTTCTTATCCAGCACCATGAAGCATTTTGAGTTTATCTTATACTGCAATGGTGAAGTTACTGAAGAGAGGTGATATGGCAAGACTGGGGGCAGGGCGTGTTTTTTGGTTTTTTAATGTTTATTCCATTTTGGGAGAAAGAGAGAGACAGAGCATGAGCGAAGGAAGGGCAGAGAGAGAGGGATACACAGGATCCGAAGCAGGCTCCAGGCTCTGAGCTCTCAGCACAGAGCCTGACGTGGGGCTTGAACTCATGAACCGCAAGATCAGGACCTGAGCCAAAGTCAGCCGCTTAACCGACTGAGCCACCCGGGTGCCCCAAGATTTGGGTTTTTTAATTATTGTTATTAAGCTTTTTAATCTTGAAAGAATTGTTGATTCACATGAATGTGTAAGAAATCATACAAAGAGATCCCATGTACCCTTCGCTCAGTTTTCTCCCATGACAACATCTTACAAAACTAGAGTGCAGTATCACAAGCAGGATACTGAAATTGATATAGTCAGGATACAGAATATTTTCAACATCGTCAGGATCTCTCCAGCTGCCCGTTTTTCCCTATGTCCATTCCCTCGTATTTCCCTGCAATTCTCACTATTCTCTGCTTCTAGAATCTTGCCACTTCAACAATGTTATTTAAATGAAATAATATAGTATTTAACCCTTGAGATTGCATTTTTTCCCTCGTAGCATAATTGTCTAGTGATTCATACAGGTTGTTGCATGTATCAATAATTTGCTCCCTTTTGTGCTGAGTTGTCATAGTGCATAGTATGGGCGTACCATAGTGTGTTTAACCATTCATACACTGAAGGACATCTGGGCTGTTTCCAGCATTTGGAGATGATGACTAGAGCTGCTATAAACATTTGTGTACAGGTTTCTGTGGGATTAATGCCCAGTGGTGTCATTGCTAGGCTGTATGGTGGTAACCTGTGGGACATAGAGAAGCTATCAAACCATTTCCAAAGTGGCTACACCTTTCTACATTCCCACCAGTAATGTGTGAGTGACCCAGCTCGTCCTCATTCTCAGAAGCATGTAATGTTACTATTTTTTAATTTAAGCCACTTTGTTAGCTGTGTGGTAATATCTTGTTGTGGTTTTCATTCGTATTTCCCTAATGGCAAATGAGGCCAAACATGTTTTTGTCTGCTTATCTGCCATTTGTATATCTTCTTTGGTGAAGTGTTTTTTCATGTCTTTTGCCTAATTTCTAATTAGATTGTTACATTTTAATATTGAGTGTGAGGGTTCATTTTTATATCCTGGATATCAGTCCTCTTTGTTGGGAACGTGGTTTGCAAACATTTCTTTCTCACTTGCTAACTTGTTTTTTTTTTCATCTTTTTAATGGAGTCTTTTGTAGGACAAAAGTTTCTAATTGTGATGAAGTCCGATTTATCAATTTTTCCTTTTATAAATCATACTTTTAGGGTCAGGTCTAAGAACTGTTTCCCTAGTCTTAGCTCACTAAGATTTTCTCCTATATGTTTTACTAACAGTTTGATAGTTTTGTGTTTTACATTTAAATCCATGAATCATTTTGAGTTAGCTTCTGTATAAAGTATGAGCCTCAGGTCAGGTTTCACGTTTTGCCTATGGGTTGCTCAACACCATTTGTTGAAAAGGCAGCCGTTTCTCCATTGAATTTCATTTGCACCTGGCTCAAAACATCAGTTGTGCAAATCTGTGTGAGTCAGACTCTGGGTTTTCTGTTCTGTTCTGTTAATCTATGTTTCTATTTCCTCTGCCAGTATCACACAGTCTTGGCTACAGTAACTACATAATAAGTCTTGAAACTAGTTAGACTGGTTCCTCTCTCTTCACTCTTCCTTTTCAATTGTTTTAGCTATTGTATTAGCTATTGTTCCTTTGGTTTTCCATATGAATTTTAGGATAATGTTGTCCATATCTATAAAAAACACCAGGATTTTTATAGGAATTGCATTAAAACTGTATATTAATTTAGGAGAATTGACGTCTTTTCTATATTTGGTCTTCCAATCTATGACCTCTTCTATTTATTTAGATCTCCTTTGATATCTTTCATCAGCATTACTTAATTTTCAGCTTACAAGTCCTGTAGATGTTTTATATACAGATTTTTATATCTAAGTATCCTCCTTTTGTTGAATGATTACAAAGAGTATTACATTTTTAACTTCAGTGGCCATATGTTCATTGCTAATACATAGAAATATAATTGATATTTGTGTGTCTATCTCGTATGCTTTTTTTTTTTTTGAGCTCACTTATTAGCTATAGGAGTTTTTTTCTAGATTCATTGGGATTTTTCTATGTAGACAATCATGTAATCTACAAATAGGGATCATTTTATTTCTTCCTTTCTCATCTGTATGCTTTTTATTTCCTTTTCTTATCTTATCACACTGGCTAGAACTTCTAGTAATATGTTGAATAAGAACGGTGAGAGTGACACCCTGACCCAATTCTTGATCTCACCAGTAAGTAGAATGTCAACTGTAGGATTTTGGTAGTTGCTCTTTATCAAACTGAGGAAATTCTCTTCTACTCCTATTTTTCTGAGTTTTTTTTTTTTAATTATGACATGGGTGTTAAATTTTGACAAAATTTTTCTGCATCCATTGATTGATGTGATTGTTTTTTTTTCTTTAGTCTACTAATACGATGAATTATACAGCCTGATTTTCAAATGCGGAACCAGCCTTATATCACTGGAATAGACCCCACTTGGTCATGTTATAGAATTAGCATATGTTGCTGAATTCTATTTGCCCCTTCTCTAGTTTTTAGGCAAAGTGAGTAGGGGCTTTATTTCATTGGCGCTCTATATGTCTGGGCTCACTGGCATTTCTGGGATGCAAGCTTCTTCATCTCCAGGTATGGAATATATGGGATAAAAGATAAGCCATGTAACCACCTACCTTGTGGCTTGGGTTCTGAGGTCCCTTAAGGTCTACTTTCTACCTTTCAGAGGCTAATGTTTATTTTATACCTAATATTTTATACCTAATATTTTAGTTGTACTTAGCAGCAGGAATAGGAAAAAGTAAGTCTACTCTAACTTTCCCCAAACAGAAGTTCAGTTTTTAAGAGGTCTTTCTGAGCCTTGATATTACTCAACCTGGAGGTGGCCATTTTCCACCATTTCATGCTCTTGCTTTGCTGTTTATCTTTCATCATTCAAAAATATCCATTGATCCTCTACACGTTAGACATAATCCAAGACACGATCCTTGTTGTCAAGTTAGGCTGTATCTTATCCACCTTTGACTCCCTAGATCTGCTGCACAATGTCCAAGCTCTTACAAAATGTCTACTGAAAGAAAGAATACTGAAGAACTAGGTAATATAATGTAGGATAATGTATGTATAAGTTTTATGCTCTTAGAAAAAAAGTTATTGGCCTTAAATATTTACTATTCATTCAACAAAACAGTGCATTTTATGCACAAGGTTCTTTGCTCCCAAATGTTGCCTATTCCAAAAAAAGAGCCTTATCCTGGGCGCCTGAGTGGCTCAGTTGGTTAAGCACCTGACTTCGGCTCAGGTCATGATCTCATGGTTCATGTGTTTGAGCCCTGCGTCTAGCTCTGTGCTGACAGCTCAGAGCCTGGAGCCTGCTTCATATTCTGTGTCTCCCTCCCTCTTTGCGTCTCCCCTGCTTGTGCTCTGTCTCTCTCTGTTTCTTAGCAATAAATAAATGTTTAAAAACATTAAAAAAAAAACAAGAGCCTTATCCTTAGCCATGAATGACCCTTTGAGCAATCAATGTTTTTCAAAGCATGGTTTCTTTCTTATAAGAAGCATCTGGAAACAAATTTAGGAGAAAAGATAGTTTGAAATCATTAAATAATGAATACTTGTCTTAATCAAGAGCAGGCTATGAATGAAATTAAGCCACAAAATCAAAAGGGTGTTAACTGAAAGAGAAGTCCTAATGCAGATGGGGTAACAATGAAGACTATTAAGGGCCTCTACCCCAACACAGAAAGAATATTCAGGACCAAACGCGCAGAAGAGCAGGTGAGGTATAACCTCACTTGAGAAAAAATAAAAATTTCTCCAGTAGGGGAAACACCAAGGAGGAACTCCTTAGTAATAACAAGGGGTGGATTTTAATAAGGAAAATAACACTTTCCCTCAGAGGAGCAGCCTAAAGTAACCCAAAATAAATATGCCCTACAGGCACCGAAAAAAACTTCCGGTATTGGCAGCTGGGTGACAGACTTTCGATGTTTAGGTAAGAAAATTGTCAAATCCAAATACATTCATCATGCCACTTTTTTTTCTTTTTCTTTTTTTTTTAACTTAGGTACAATTTGCCAAGGTCCTAAGTTATACCTCTCAGGTACTGTAAATTAGATTGAGAAGCCCATTCTAACCAGAGCTGATTAGATGTGTAATATCAACAGTAACTGAATTGTTACTAAAAATTCTATTTTTAAATGACATGCTTTAATGAATAATCACATGTAGCATCTTCAGTTAATCTCACTGAAAGAGTGGCCCCTGGCTGGGTCTAGAGACCTTCCAAAGCGGGAATCTGTAAGCCTCGCTGTCCATCAGAACCACCTGGGGAGATACAAAAAGTACTCGTGCCGGGGAGCCCACTCTCAGAAATACTCATTCAACGATGCCAAGGAAGGTTCAGATCCGGGTGTCTATTTCCTGGAGAAACATCACCACTCACTGGCTACCTGCAATGGAATCATTAGGCATAAGAGGAAATTCCCGGCTGCTATGGAGTCACGGCCAGATCTGTGAAGCTATCAGCCTTTGAAATTCACAACCTTGTCTGCTGCTTTCAACTACATGGGAGCTTGTAAAAAAAAAAATCACAGGTCCAGGCTGCCTCCCAGACCAATTAAATCAGGAGCTTTGAGGGAGGAATTTAGGCATTAGCTTTAAAATACTTGTGGCCAAGGTCCACAAACAGGCTTTACATGGGTGGTTTTATTTCCTGTCCGAGGTGTCCCACAAGGATTAGAATAGCAGGTGTTTGGATCGTTGGTCCTATGGAAACTGACCAATCAAAACGTTCTGTTAAATGTCAGGTGAGCCGCACTGCTTCAGCTCTTTTACTACTGGCTCTTCGCCTAGGGTCTGTGAAAAGACTCCGGTTGCCTGGAGATACTGGTCATTCCAGTACCCATCACACGAGATAGCATCCCGGGGTAAGGAGTCTCTGTTACAACCCTGGGATTCCGTTGTGGCTAAGTTGTGCAGCACATTTGTCTCAGCAGTCACCTAAATTAGACCTCTGGTGGGGAATTTCAAGACTAATGGATTCCACGCTTGTGCAGTTAAAGGCCAGAAGTGTGTATGTATCTTATGAAATAGGCAGTAATGAATTGAAGAAGTCTCACTTTAAACAGATGTTACCCTACACAGGACCCTGATTCATGAATTTGCTAACAGTTCAGTATTTTTTAGGAACAGCTAACTGTGCAGAGCACTACATCTATGATAGTTTCCATTTTTGAAAGGAAACGTTTCTTTGTCAATAAGTGGGGTTTTTTTTTGTTTTGTTTTTGTTTTTTTAATAGTGTATAGGAATTTTCACAATCTCAGGAGCTTCTAACAGGCACTGTTCGGAGTTGCTTTTGTTCCTTTCAAAGCAGTCAACACATTTTATAATATTCCTAAAAATAATTTTAAACTCAATTTATTCCAAGTCACTGGCAGACCATTTATACATCTTTGTCTGTATACAACAAGGAAAACAAAAGAGAATCCCACTTAGTGAAGATATCCAATAACTTGGATTTCAAACTTAAAGGAAGGAAAACAGATAGCAATGCACCCGATTTTAATGTGAATCTTTAACTCGGTTGGCCCTGAGCGAAACTGGGACGTGGATCTAGATTGGTCTGCGGTTCCCCAGTCCTCTGGGAGCCACTCAGGTGCTATAAGCCTCCCTTTCTGCTCCTTGTCTCTTTTCCTGAGCTGGTAGCCTCCCCTTTTAAATCTTACCTTTATTAGAAAGGGATCAGTTAGGTGTTGTTTATTCATGCCTTAAAAGGGATGTTCACTTTTGGATGAACCCCCTTCCAAGAATATTTACATTTTAAGGCTTATCTTTATATTCTTGAAATAATAACAACGGAGGGTGTCGCCCTTAAAAAGGAACAGTCAGACCCTGAAGGAAGTGAGTTAGAATAACATTGAATCAGTGGATTCGTTTGGACTCCAGGTTAGAATGGCCGGAAAAAAAAATACCATTACATATAATTACTTCATAAAGAGAAACAAAGAAATTATTATACAAATGCCCTGTTGTCCTGTTGTGCCAAAAGGACCAGAAATGAATTCAGAATATCAAAAACAAAAGCAGACTGGTCTACATATTTTTAAAAAGAAAGTAAGTTGCTACTCAGGCTACCATCTGGAATGAACGAGTCCCAAATGAGGGACTCGGTTGCTCAGAGACTCCGTGGCTCTTACGGGTTCAAGGGCAGGTGTCCATGGAGACACTAAGGTACAGGTTAGACACTGATGGGAGGGAAAGCTCCTGTAACAATTCAGTCACTCTGCACATTTGATTTCACACAACCTGAACATTTAGAAGAAGGACTTATTAAGCCCATGACAAAATGGATTTCAGTTCTGTATTGTTTTTGCTTTAAGAAAATGCTATCTAGGAAGGAATTGAGCAACTATTATCCCTCAGAGGCAGAGATCTCTGGATGTACGAGGTATTAAGAGAGTTGATTTTGAGTAGTCTCAGGCTATTTAGAGAAGGCTTTTCACCTGATCATTTAATAAATTTCAACTCTTGTTGCCTTCTCCCTAACTTTGAACATGAATTACCTCCTTGCAGTGCCCTGTGGCTTCACGCCGTCCTCCAGGCTTCGCTTCCTCCTAGATGCTGACCCCCCCAATGATTTGAAGACCCACGTTCTTCTCTTCTCCCTCCACTGCCGGTCACCGCCTCTGCTTCTGAGTCACCCCTTTGTAGCGCCATCTGGCCACCGCTACCGTCATCCCCACAACACTGCCTCTGAGAGTTATTTCCCCAGAAGCGTTAACCCAAACCAATGAATGAAAAGACATTGTCAAGACTCAAAATGAAGGGGAATAAAGAAGGAAAAGACCAAAGATATCGCTCTGGTGGATGGTGGAAACTCACCAAGAGGGGCCAGCAAAACACGCGCGGTGGGAGCGCCATGAGGCAGTGGCTGACTGAAGGGCCTCCTGCGCATGCTCAGAACCCCCACTGATGGGCCTGCTCCTAGCCTCTCTGGGGCTGCAGGAGGCTCACGCTGAGCACTGTTCCTGGCGCCCTTAGCAATCATTTTACACAATTTGATCCTGGGCTAGTCTTCTGGCTTTATCTCTCTCTTTCTTTCCTCCTTCTGAAATTCTGGGTGAAGAAAACAACACTTCCTGCCCCAAACAGGATCCGGATGTGCCCATCTTTAGATCTCATCTCACTATTGATGCCACCCACGTTCAGCCCCACCATCTCCACCTGTCAAAATCTACCCACCCTGAAGGCCCAGCTCAACTCTTTAATGGGTAAATAAATAACTGAATGAAGCCCCAGGACGCTCATGATCCCAGTCACATAGCCATGTGCACCAGTAGGGCAGACCTTCGAACAGATCAGCCCTGCACATTTTTAATCAACAGCCACAGAAATTCCCATAACGTATCTTATCAAATGTTGAAAGGAAAACTATGTGTCCAGAGTTCCCACATCTAAGACATAAACTTCTTCTGCACCTATAGCAGTTATCAAGTGCACAAGGGGCACCTGAGTGCCTCACTGATTCGATTTCAGCTCAGGTCATGATCTCAGTTCATGGGTTCAAGCCCAGCATTGGGCTCTGCACCGACAGCATGGAGCCTGCTTGGGATTCTCTCTCTCTTTCTCTCTCTCTCTCTGTCACTCTCCTGCTTGCATACTCACACACTCTCTCTCTCAAAAATAAATAAATGTTAAAAAAAAAAAGTGCCCAAGACTTTCCTCCTGAGCTACAAGGTCAGTGTCCTGCTTGCCATCCTGACTTTGCTCTACATTTTCAATTCTCTCTCTCTCTCTCTCTCTCTCTGTCATTTGTTGATTTTAGTGCCTTTCCTGCTGCTGGTTTCTGTAAAATAATCCTGTAGGGAACCAAGTAGATGCCTCCAATTAGGTTCATTACACACTCCCTTAGGAGCCGATTAGGAAGGGGGAATCCCAAGTGGCTGATGCCCTCAGTAATCCCAGCAGAACTGGAGTGGGGGGTGGGGGGGGGAGGATGCTTGCCAAGACCAGAGCGGGATTTAAATGCTACACTTAACTACTCTATCGTCAGGGGAATCCTTGGAAGTTTGCAAAACAGTGACTGCAACCAAGCACAACGTTGTGCTTTACTGAATGCCTTTCTCGTATGGCACTAAGGAGGGAGCCAGAGGCGGGGAAAGCCTCCCGGGAAGGCAGCTAAGGGAAATGGTGAATTAGTGCAGGATCCCTGTGGTCAGATGGTGCTGGGTTTAAACTCCAGCGACAACACTCACCAGCTGTGAGGCTTGGGGCAAGTGACTTCCCCCAGCCTCGGTTTTCTCATCCGCAACATGGGGGTGATGAACGGGCTTTGGGGAGGATTAACTACCGTTAGCACAACTCGGGGCATATTGTGTTGAAATAAATGGCAGCTGTCATCACTACCATGGAAACTGACATTCTAGTGAATCGCGGACCACCTTCCACCTCCGAACCCACCTCCTTGCAGGTGCTCAGCTATCTGTGAGCCCTTTGGCCCCGAGGAAGAGGAGAAGGAAAATGAGAGAGGACCGGGTTTCCCTGTTTTCTGTGGGCCCCAGGCTTTCGCTGTTGTCGAGCTCTTTACGCAAGTGTAATACAGATAATGTTTTGAACATATTTTTCTTTCTTTTACATTCTAAGTCTAGTTCCCTGCAGCTATTCGGGTAGAAGAGCCTGAGGAACTCCTTGAGCAGGATTGAGGAAAATCTGCTGTAAAGGAAGTCCCTCCTTCTGGCCCGGTGGGCGGTGGGGAAAATAACAGAAGGCAAGAAGGCAAAAAGACAACCAAGGGGCCCTGTCCTGTCCCAGTCACAGTCTGGAAGGTGGGGAAGGAGGGAAGCAGAGGGACAGTGGCCCAGTCCTTCTGAGTGGAGAGCACCAAGCAGTGGGGCCAGGGCCTCCCTGGGACACCACAGCACACCGGGATGGGCAGATGGGGGCACCGTTGGGCAGAGGGAGGGCCGGTGCGCCCCCTCCCAAGCCTGCGCTGGCTGGTGAGGGCATGGAAGGGCTCCAGAAGCTCTCCCGGTCTCCGGTGGGAGACAGGTATGTGACAGAACATGACAGAACAGTGGCCTCTGGGCCTGCTGAGGTAGGGCCTCTGTGGGTAGGTGTGAAGTCACCCCAAGCTCAAGGCTGAAGGGCAGACGCCTACGCCAGGAGCCGGGGACAGAGGGCCTGCCTGCCGTGGCGGGGTCTGCAGGCCCCCCAGACGTCGGTGGGGTGAGTTGAAGCGAGCCACGCTGCCCTCTGGGAGGCCCGCTGCTTCAGCCATCCTGAAACAGGGGCACGGCTCAGGGCAGCACCTGGTCACCGTGGGGTTCGCCGGCCCAGACCCCGTGCCAGCAAGGACTGCAGACCAGTGGAAACGGGCAGGGAAGAAACAGGAAAAATGACTCATCTGCCCTGTGTGGGAAATAATCCATTCCGCCTGGCCTTTGTGCTGAGAGATAATCTCTGAACCCTTGAAACGTCCTGCCTGATAAGAGCGTCTGTGTCTCCGGGAGCCTCAGCATTGCCCGTTCGAACAGTGCAATTCACATGGGGGCCCCGGGCCACCCAATCAGCTCCGCCTCAGCAGGGCTGGAAGCTGACGTCCCGCAGGGGGGCAGCCCTGGCAGAGCACCAGGGAAAACTCTGCACCCCAAGGCTCGGGTAAGCTCCCGGGCCTGGCAACACTCCGCGTCTGGTCCCACGTCGTGTCTGGGAGGAGTGGGCACTGTCAGACGCCTTACTGGGTGAAGACACTCGAAGCTTTGTGCTTGCAGCGCTCTTGGACTCTGCTCCGGGTGTTGCTCGGCCCGTTTGCATCTGTAATCTTCTGCTGTACAAAGTTGTGAGGAAAACAGCACTCCCCGGCTTCTGTGACTCTGGGAGTGACTTACTGAAACTGAGGGTGGTCTTGGGGACTCCCAGTGTCTGCATCCCCCAAAGAGACTCAGTTACCAGGCAGGACCAACATGGAAAATTCTGGAAAATTCCATCCGTCAGAGATCAGGAAGCCTCATTGTCTTCTCAACTTTGAGTGAAGGTGTGTGAATATGCATACCTCCTACCCAAGCAAGTAAGGGCTCCTTACCATTCCAAATAAGGCCTGGGTGAAGGCATCGGGGTGGAAGTTTCCCTTGGAGTGAGGAAGAGGACGTGAGTGCTGCCTTCAAACATTTTCAGGCTGTCATGTGAGAAGGGAACTAGAATTAGTTTGTCTGGCTAGAGTGTTATATAAAGCCCAACTGAGGAAGCTGCAGAGGGCCAGATTTCAATTTATTCTAAGCATAAACTCAGTGACAAGCAGAGGCCTCTAAAAACAGATGGGGCTGGCTCAAAGATGGTCTAGTTCCCCATCACCAGAGATCTAGAAGTAGAGGCCGGATGGCCTGTCTGGACTGTGTGTCAGAGGTGACAGGTGACTCAAAGGTCCTTTGAGTTACATCCTAAGCTGAGAGGCTGTGAGAGAATGTGGCAAAATGGGGAGCATATATATGGGTGTATTGTTCTTTCAACTTGTCTGAAGGTCTGAAATTGTTTTGAAAGTTGAAAGACAAAAAAGGAAAAACAGTTTTTTTGGAAACTGCTTGCTGGCCGAAAATCTTCCATTGTTCTAGAAAAAAAAACAAGGGTTTTGGTTTTTTTTTTTTTTTAACACATTAACATCAGATTAATGGCTAATGGGCATTCCACCTGATACACATATGTGACAGTGCTTGCCTTTTGCCATTATCGGCACATCTAGGTGTTTAGCCCCTTTGTCTTTAGCAATTGCTATGGATTGAACCGTGTCTCCCAAAATTTGCATGTTGAAGCCCTAACCCCCAGAGTAACTACTTGGAAAGAGGGCATTTAGGAGGTGAGGTTAAATGAGGTCTTAAGGGATAGGATTGGTAGCCTTATAGGAAGAGAAAGGGGCACTTGGGTAGTTCAGTTGGATGAGCATCTGACTCATGATCTCACTGTTCGTGAGTTCAAGCCTTGAACTCTGTCAGCACAGAAACTTCTTGGGATTATCTTTCTCCCTCTCTCTCTCTGCCCTTCCTCTGCTCTCTCTGTCTTTCAAAAGTAAATGAATAAATAAACTTAAAAAAAAAAAAAGACGAAGAGAGAAAGATTTCTGTATCTCTCCTTCATGTGAGGACATGGCGAGAAGGCAGCTGGTTACAAAGCCAGGAAGGGACCCCCCAGGAGCCAGACTCTCCTGGGCCACAATTCTACTGTTAGGGCCACCCAGTCTATGGTGGTTTGTTACACAGCCTTAGTAGACTAAGACAGTGACCTTTTAGTGATTTACTGACTTATTTCCTGCCTGTGTAGTATTATTCATATTATATGGCATCTATATATAATATATAATAAGGTCTCTAAATGTACATATATACTTTATTATATAATACATAACACGCATGTAGAATACATGGAGGCAGACAAAGCATTAAGCATAGCATTTCTGGATGTGGTGTTCAATGTGCTACCTCACAAGTACAGGGGACAGACCAGGTGATGGCGGGGCTCATTCTAAAGCCTCTTGTCGTGGGAGGAAAGAGCAAAAGAAAAATCAAGGTCCTTGTAGACAACAAGCCACTGCATGAACTAAGAATGACCCAGGCAGGTGACCATTGATGAAGTCCCGACTAGAATTTGCTGTAAACGCTAGACTCTGGGTGCATATGAACACGTGAGGACATGGCATGGGAATTTTATACGGCAAACTTCTATCGGTTCGGAACTGTAAACAGGATAGATTGCATCCAAGGAAACGAAATGATTTTTCTCCTCTCTACCAGAGCGGCACCATCTACTGAAATTACTCAAAATGCAAATTTTCCAGCCCTGAAGGAACTGAGGAAAGTCACAGGACTCCTCCCCTCTTGCTGCCCCTTCCCCGGGACCTTGACATCCCTTTTCTTGCTTCCTGACATTGGCCGACACCTCTTTCCTGCCCTCATAAATATAGATGTCCTATTTATATTTTGTGTTTCCACTGGGTTTCCTGGAGATGTGGTACCCATATGTAATAGATATCATGGAGAATGAGTTTGAGGAATCTATCAGGGAATTTTCAAAAAAATTTTTATGTCTTTATTTTTTTATTTTGAGAGACAGAGACAGAGAATGAGCAGGGAAGGGGCAGAGAGAAAGGAAGACAAAGAATCTGAAGCAGGCTCCAGGCTCTGAGCTGTCAGCACAGAGCCCGACCCCGGGCTCGAACACACGAACCATGAGATCATGACCTAAGCCAAAGTCGGACACTTAACTAACTGGGCCACCCGGGTGCCCCTAACAGGGAATTTTTAATAAGAAAGTTAGATTGTAATTCTGCAGAGTAGTCCCTTGGAAAGGGGAACTAATTCACATGTATACTGCTCCTTAAGCTCATCTCTTTCCCCCAAGGTAGTGGGGTGTGTGTGTGTAAATGCTGTCTAACTTGACTAATTGGCTCGCTCTATATCTAACCACTGACCAGACCTCTGGACTCCAAATCCTCCTCCTCCTACCTCGCCCTATCCCCTCCTATCTTTCCAGGCCCCGAGATTAATCCCAACCCTGGCCGGAAAATCCTAAATCTATTGCTATTTCCACCCCCACCTTTGCCTTGGTTCTAGCCCACGGATTTCTGCCCGAGACCGCTCCCCAGAGCAAGCTCCTGGTCCCACACTGAACTTGGCCTTGCTTCCCCTCTGCCTGCATCTCTTTCTGGACTATCTGCCCAGATCCTCCGTTTTCCAGGGCTCCTGTGGGGGAGGTTGTGGGGAGAAGGATCCCTCACAAGACATGTGAGGCTCTCTGAGAGATGGCAGACAAAGTCAGGGAGGATGTGGAATGTCAGGAATGTGGTACAGAGGTCCCTAGGGAGCCAACTCTGAGATGGAGGACAGAGTGTGGGAGGGCAGGGCAGGGGACCCAGCCCACGGGGCAGAGAGAAGTCCAAGTGCGACTCAGTGTCAAATAAAGCCTCAGCTGATCTGTGGGAAGGTTTGAAAATGGGATGAGCCTTCAGCGGTGACTTGACTAAGGGGTGGAGGGAGGAACCTCCATGCCCCTCGTCCTTCAGCTACTGGACGCGGGCCTCCAGGGGTCATGACCTTGGGCCAGGGACTCTCTTCAGCTGAGGCGTCTCCCAGCACCTGGGAGAAGAAATCCTACAGAGACTTAGTCTTTCCTAAAGGAGACACCCATGTAGTGAGTTCCTACCTCCCTCCCCGCCGCCCCGCCCCAGGTAATCTCCTCTGCCCAGCAGAGAACATTTCTCTTTTTTGTTTTAAGTTTATTTATTTATTTTGAGAGAGAGCAAGCATGAGCAGGGGAGGAGCAGCGAGAGAGGGAGAGAGAGAGGATCCCAAGCCCGATGTGGGGTTTGAATTCACAGACTGTGAGGTCATGACCTGAGCTGAAATCAAGAGTCCTGCTCAAGGGACTGAGCCCCCCAGACCCTCCCACCCCCGCCCTGAGCAGGGAACATTTCCTCTGCACCCAGTCTGGGAGTCACTGTGAACCCCTACCCCAAACACCAGGAGTAGCCCAGGTACAGCAAGGTAGTGCTGAGTCACAGAGGGCATGAGGGCAGCGAAGGAGGGTGAGGCCTGTTGTAGGGCAGGGAAGAGTGGGCGGCTGGTGCCCCTCAGA
This sequence comes from Crocuta crocuta, assembly GCF_008692635.1. Lineage (NCBI taxonomy): Eukaryota > Metazoa > Chordata > Mammalia > Carnivora > Hyaenidae > Crocuta > Crocuta crocuta. The sequence goes on from NW_027528640.1 coordinate 6,165,619, forward strand.
GCACAGGTCCCCAGAGAGAGAGCTGTGAGCAAGCAGGGACGGGTGGCCTCCAGCAGGTGGGAAATGCCTGCTGTAACACGAAACGAAGATGACCGGGGGGAGAACAGCAGACCAGAAAATACCCCAACAGAGGCCCATCCTCCTGGCCACACTGGGCTGAGGGTTTTCCCCAGTTTCCTTAAAAAGGAGAGAGAGAAAGATAATTTCATCATCGTCCTTGCTCCACAAACCACTTCCTGTGGATCTTCTTGTGGCAGATCCTTCGAGAGCAGGGAGAGAAAACTTCATTCCAGCATCTCCTACCTGTTTTATGGAATCCCTGGTCAACTGGACAAAATTCTCTCCCCAGATCACAGACCAAGATAGGGGAAGATATCAATAAATCCGTGAGTCATTAGTCATATTGTGGACAACACGAATCCAAGCCCCCCCTCAAATTTCTGGGTAAAACTCCTAATGCATAACGTGCAGCTGAGAGGAGGTGGGGCCTTTAGGAAGGAGGTGATTAGGTTATGAGGGAGGGGCTCTCACAAGGGGGGTCTGTACCATTAAATAAGAGACTCCAGAGAGCTATGTTAATGGCATGTGCCATGGAGAACCCAGAGAAGACACAGTGTTTGTGAGCCGGAAAGCAGGCCCCCCGCACACATGGAATCTGCTGGTGCCTGGGATGTGGACTTCCAGAGCTGTGAGAGATAAGTGTGTGTTGTCCACGCCCACCCCAGTCTGGTATTTCTGTCACAGCAGCACAGGAAGACTGACACAGTCACCTGGTAGAGTCCTGAGCCAAAGTCCCCATCTGGTATGTTACGTCGTTCTGGTCTGGAGTGTGCACTAATTATCTCCAGGGTCTAGAGACCATCTACCTGGTAAGCTGCCTTGCTGCGGATGAGAACCTTAAATGGGCTCATTCCTCCCAGAAGAGGCTACGCTGTCCACAGGCACAAAAGGAAGGGTCCAGGAGCAAAGTCGCCAGAAAGAATCGCGTAGAAGTTAATAAGGAAATCAGAAAGCCCGGCATTAGCCATCACACATGGCTACAAGTGAGCTCAGCCTTCAGACAAGACTGAGAAAAGAACCCAAGTGTTTGGCTTCTAGGGGCTTAGCCTACAAAAAAAGGAGAGGTTAAAAAGTAATAAATAATTTAATTCTCAAAAAAAAAAAAAATACATCTTCTATGCCAGGTACTACATGCTAGGTTCTGGGGAGGGATCAGGGGATAAAAGTAGACCAAGATCTCTGTTCTCATGGACTTGCAGTCTAATGGAGGAAAAAAGCAATGGGTACAATGAAAAGAGGGATACAAAGTATGTTGATGGGGATGAGTATAAGAGAGAAAAAGTGAACAGGAAAGGGAGGGGAGAGTGTCAAACAGCATGGTCAGGGAAGGCTACACAGAGAAGGTGGCATCGAAGCGAAGACCTGTGGGAACTAAGGTAGTGAGCCATTCAGGTGACCGAGGGAAGAGTGTTCCAGGCAGAAGGAATGACAGGACAAAGGCAGGGAGGACCACACTGCGTGGAGAGAAGCCAGGGGACCAGAGCAGTCCTAGCAGAAGCCGTGTGAACAGCCAGTGTAGCTGAGGTCTGAGAAGCAAGTTGTATGTGTATAGGGTGAGTTCTGCAGGTGATTCCAGTGTGTGGCAGCCGGTGGACCAGCCATACTGGGGTCACCTGTGGGCTTGTTAGAAATGCAGACTCTTGGGGCGCTTGGGTGGCTCAGGTGGTTGAGTGCCCGACTTCTGCTCAGGTCACGATCTTGAGGTTCATGGGTTCGAGCCCCACATCGGGCTCTGTGCTGACAGCCAGCTCAGAGCCTGGAGCCTGTTTCACATTCTGTGTCTCCCTCTCTCTTTGACCCTCCCCTGCACATGCTGTCTCTCTCCCTCAGAAATAAATGTAAAAAAAAAATAAAAATAAATAAAAATAAAAATTTAGGGAAAAGAAACTCCACAAATCATGATGCCTTTTAGACCAAGTTCTCCTGAGTACCAGAAACATAGGGCTTAGAAATCTTGACTCGTTTCTGGAGACTTCTCTATGAAGTAGGGGGTGAACGGGTGTGTGGATATTTTTTTATTGTGGTAAAATATACATGACATAAAAACTTCCCACTTTTTAAAAAATTTTTTTAAATGTTTTATTTATTTCTGAGAGAGAGAGTCAGTGTGAACAGCCTCCAGGCTCTGAGCTGGCTGTCAGCACAGAGCCTGATGTGGGGCTCGAACTCCCGAACTGTGAGATCATGACCTGAGCCAAAGTCAGACGCCTAACCCACTGAGCCACCCAGGCGCCCCCAAAACTTACCACTTTTAGGTGTACAGTTCAGTGACATTAAGGACGTGCACAATAGGAACTATCACCATAATCTGTTTCAAGAGCTTCTTCATCATCCCAAATAGAAATTCTATACCCACTAAACGAAACCCTCCCATCCTCCTTCACTCAGAGCCCCTTGAACCGCTAGCCTACTTTCCGTCTCTAGGAATTTGCCTATTCTAGGTAAACACCATGTACACTTACATGAGGAGTAAGTGTATCGCCTCTTCACCTCATATACGTGGAATCATACGGTATATTTGTCTTTCTGTGTTGGCTTCTTTTACTGCACATACAAACTTGAGTTTGAAACAGACCTTTCCTCATTTTACAGATGAGGCTATTAAGGTCCAATGAGAGAAAGGACTTAACAAAAGTGCTGCCTTGAGTAAGAGGCCAACCTGGGCCCTAATATCAGATACTAACAAGTCTTCCCATCTGTGGCTTTCAAAGCTTTTTGACTGCAACCCAGCACAGAGAATGAGACCCGGGATGTATTGACACACACAATGAACCCAAAGTTGCACAAAACAACTTACGTACTACATGTGATGCAGTCTGACTTTTCCTTTCTATTTCAGTTTTTCCAAAATGCTGATTTCGACCCTTTACATTAATTTCATATACAAGAAGTATGAAAAACACCACAATGGAATATGCTTTAGAAATTGGTACTTTCAGCTGAACAAAGAATAAAGAGTTTTGACATGGGCATGACTAGTGCATAGGTAATGGTGATAAAACTCACTATGCGGACTGTATAGGTGGTTCAGAAATGTCGTTTCCCATAGTCTTCATTAATGCAAACATTCACACAAAGCTCACAACAGATGAAGACTGATGGAAGATTCCACCACACAATAATTGTGATTATTTAAACTAAAATTAAGTAAAAGTCAAATATAACAAAATCATTAACACACAGTGGTGTTTACTATCTATAAACCCTTCTGTAAGATTAGATATCTATATCTGTAATCTTTAACTTCACAACCCTATGAGGCAGTAAGTGTTATTACTCCCATTTCACAGATGAAGAAATCAGTAAACAATAGAGTATACAGTCATTGTAAAATTTTAAAAGGTTACAACCAGTTTGTTTCTAGCATGAAGGGAATGAGCTGGTAGCCTTCCAGGTCTCTGGCTAAAGCTCTGGCTGAGGCGGGAATTAAACGGCGGCAGCACCCCTGGTCTCCTAGCTCCCCCACAAGACACTAAGAAAAGCTGCCTCAAGAGTGAACACATTTTGATTGGCCCCCAAGGAGTGAGGGATTGTTGTTCTCTTCACAAGAGAGAGACATAATCAAGGAAAGTTGGACAACCCATTGTTGCCCTACTTCCTGCTTCTTTTTTCACCAACTACAAGCCCCTTGGGTTCTGCACCTCTGCTCCCCCATTCCTCTGGCCAAAGATGGCGGCCCTATCCTCTTTGGCCAGAGGCTGCCTGCACCACACTCTTCTGTGGTCACGACCACTAGAAGTTTTAACCCTTTGTTTCCCTAATAATCTTTTTCCACACTTGATCTTGATTCCCTCAAGGGACATTACTTAGTGCTTATTGGGTCTTTGGTGTCTAGAACAGAGTCTGAGGTTGAAATGTTGGGAAGGAACTGGGTGTCTGTCTGCTGGGGGAGGCTAAACGCAGGCCATGGAAGGTATTTCTCCTCAGACCCTACAATCAGGCGACTCCACTGTTTATTTATAATAGTCTGTCTCTTTTCAAAACCGTGGAGAAGTGGGAGAACCGGGGAGAAGTGGGTTGGCAGCGTGATGTTTTGGTAAGGAACCTGATCCCATTTATGAGGTATTACATTGTCCCATCAAATAAAATGAAGACCCAAGTGTGTTTCATTTGGCATGTCTGTTCTTCACTTCTTATTGGAGGGGAAAGGTGCTTTGCCTCTTACTAGAGAGAAAGGGGATCCAGGAGAAAATATCCTTTGTTTCTACTCTATAACAATATCATAATTCTTCATCTCATAGGCCAGCACACGATTCTACTGGTCGATTATTTTACATCAATTCTAGCCTGCCAGAAGACAAAATAAGTAACTTCTTGAAACTTCAGTTTTTCATCCTGGGAGTTTTTACGAATGACACATGTTGAGACAAATTACATGCTTGAAAATTTGTCACTAACATCAATTTTGCATAAAAAAGTACTCACAACTGTTACAGTGGCATTTCTTTGTTGGTGCTGGAAATAATGTGTGAATAGCTATGCTAATTTAGGGGCAATTTTCAAGTTTCATGACTCCCTAGAAAAAGCTAAGGCAGGTTCAATAGGGAATGTTTTGGGGGGGAGCTGTTGGTAGACTTCTTTGTTGATTTATTATCTCTTGACAGACTGGTATGATTGAAATGAATTAAATATTACACAGGCTTAGTGTTTTATATGCTATGTGACATCATAATAGCAAAGGACATAGATCACATTATCGACTGCCTTTGGATTTTAAAAATACACGTTGTTATCCAGATGAATACCATTTCATTATTGCCTCCTGCTCTGTCAAACTATAATGGTTACTTTTCTTCCCATTTTAAAGCATGGCGGTCATCAAAACATTGAAGCAGTTTTTGTAAGTGGTTACAGAACACAGCAAGGGCTTCCAGTGAGAAAGCCAATGCTTTCATGGAGATCTCAGAGCCTTGTTGACAACCTCGGCAACGCCCAATGCTTGAACAAGTCCCAACTCCACGGTTGTTGCCAGATGTTGCTCTGGCCAAATTCCTGCAGATTCCAAGAACTTGGAAAGGGGGAAGCTGGCAAAAGTATTTCTTTGTCTTCTACAGGGCACTTTACCTTGGAAGCAGCAGAAATCTACTTAAACTAGAGAAAATATTCATTACAAAGATACAGGAATGCTAAAAAAGAAAGGTGCAACCAAGCCATGAAAAGACATGGAGGAATCCTTTTCTTAAAAAAAAAGATCTTTAATGCTTATTTATTTTTAACATTTTAAAAAATGTTTATTTATTTTTGAGACAGAGAGAGACAGAGCATGAGCAGGGAAGGGGCATAGACAGAGAGGATAGCATAGAATCCAAAGCAGGCTCCAGGCTCTGAGCTGTCACTACAGAGCCCGACGTGGGACTCACACTCACCAACCGTGAGATCATGACCTGAGTTGAACTCAGAGGCTTAACTGACTGAGCCACCCAGTGCCCCAATGTTTATTTATTTTTGAGAGAGAGAGACAGAGCATAAACAGGGCAGCAGTGGGGGAGGGCAGAGAGAGACACACACACAGAATCTGAGGCAGGCTCCAGACTCTGAGATGTCAGTACAGAGCCTGGTTTGAGGCTCAAACTCACCAACTGTCAATCATAACCTGAGTCAAAGTTGGATGCTTAACCGACCGAGCCACCCAGGTGCCCAAAGACATGGATGAGTCGTAAATGCACACCACTAAGGGAAAGAAGGCAATCTGAAAAAGCTACCTACTGTATAACATTCCAGACCATATGACATTCCAGAAAAGGAGAAACTATGAAGACAGAAAAAAGATCAGGAGTTAGTGGGGAGGGATGAATAAGGGGAGCACAGAGGATTTTTGGGGAATTGAAAATATTTGTATGACATATGCCATAATGATGGATATTTGATATTACACTTTTGTCCAAACCTATAGAATGTACCACACCAAGAGTGAACCATTATGCAAGCTACGAGCTTTAGGTAGTTAGGGTTTGTCAACATACGTTCATCATTTGTAACAAACATACCGCTCCAGTGAGTGATCTTGAAAATGGCGGAGGCTGGGTGTGTGGAGGGCAGGGATTTATGGAAAATCTCTATGCCTTCCTTTCAACTTTGCTGTGAGCCAGAAACTGCTCTAAAACAATAAAGACTTTAAAAAAATACAGGGGTTTTCTTGGACGCCAAGAACTGGAGGTGTGATTTGGTCTCATGGGGGATTGAAATCTGGAACTCCAAGACAAACTCAGGCAGATACATCTGTGTCTGTGTCTTTCTCTTCGGGACTGGGGACTCTCTTGTGTTTGAATTCTTTATGAATGGGTGTTATTCTTGCTCTGGAAAACAGGCTCCTTGTTGCCTTCAGCAGAAGATAGCTGTACTCTGTTTCACAGAGCAACAGAGGCTTACCAGTGCTTCTGAATATGTCGCTCTCTTCTCACTTGAGATTGGTCTCCATCTGGGGTCCGTGTGGGGTCCTGTGAATGTGGAAGGGGTATAAAAAACTGTATGTTCATTTCCACTAACCTTTGACTGAAATTCATTATTTTCTTCAAGAATGAATGTAGGCAACAAAGCATAGAAGAAATGGAAAGACCTGTGGCTTTGTTGCTGTGATGGACTTTATGATGTGCCGCTCAGATTTTTCTCCAGGAGTGAGGACTTCTCCCCCAGGTGCTCAGAAAGTTGTGGGCAGAGTGCCCTCAGCTTTCAGCCTTTTGGGGATGGCCTCAGCCGTGAAAAGTCATCTCACCCTGGGTCACCAGATTCCCTGGGGCTGCTTCTATCCGAGGATCAATCAACGCTGGGATATGTAGGGCTTGGCCTCTCCTCTGATTCAAGACGGCTCTGGACTCCCATTCCTTTTCCTTTCCTTTCCCTTCTCTTCCCTTCCCTCCCCCCACTCCAGGTACACTTGCTAGTCATCCTCCTGAATGCTAGTCTCCAGCTTAGATGCCACTTTCTAGGAAACCTTAGCTGTGGCAGTCAAATATCACCGATATTTTCACATCACAGCTGTTGCAAATACCTTGCAATGTTATATATGCTCGTCCCCGTTTCAACATTATGGCAGTTATTAGACTGCTACATCATGTCACTTAATACATTAATAAAATATATTTTACTCTATAAAAATTTGTTCTTAATGTTTTGATAACTGTATTTTGATATAATCGGTTTTTCAGTCATCCCATACTTTTATGTATGCAAAAGATGGCAGAATCGGTCACTCCAAAATATAAGGCTTTGGTATAAGGGTTATTTTTCGCTAAGGCACTTCAGAAGCAGGGGCTGCAAGAAGGTGTCTCTGTGGGCGACTAGGTGATTCAGTTGGTTAAGCATCTGACTTTGGCTCTGGTCATGATCTTGTGGTTCGTGGGTTCGGGTCCCATGTTGGGTATTGCACTGACAGCTCAGAGTCTGGAGCCAGCTTTGGATTCTGTGTCTCCCTTCTCTCTGCCCCTCCCCTGCTCACACGCACACACTCTCTCTCTCTCAAAAATAAACATTATTTTTTTTTAAATAAGGAGTGTCTGACTTCCCCTTTTTCTTCCTGAAAGCAAGAGAGAAAACTTCCAAATGGAAGACACCCTGGCTATACCAGGAGAAAAGTAACACTTTTGTCATCAGGAACCAGAAGCTGAAGTCAAGAGAAATCCACACTGACAACCCCCTTAAGCTAAGCCTTGTCTGTGCAGCCACTTACTTCCCCGTTTGGAACTACCCCGACCCTGGCCCCAGCCCCCTTCCTCGCCATATTTTCATAAGCTACTACCATTTGTTAACCTCAGCATGTAAGTGTTCAGTTCGAACTGCTTCTGAGGGCTCCTGTGTCACACAAAATTCATATTGAATAAATGTGTGTGTTTTTCTCCAGTTAACCTGTCTTCTGTCAGTTGAATTTTCAGGGCCAGTGGAAAACGCTAAGAGAGCAGAAGTAAGTTGTTGTCTCCCTGACCCACGTTCTGGATCCTAAGGAGGAGCCTGTGGGCCTCACAGGACTGTCAAGGAGCCCAGAGCAAAGGGGTGGGGGTCAGAGAGTCCTGAGAACTCCCACTCAAGAGGCCCCGTTCTTTCACAAGGCGATGAGCGTCATGCATTCGCTCCTGCCCCCGCTCCTGGCTCCACTACCACTCAGCGGGACTCCAGTGAAGGCTCTTCACTGACCTTCCACACCACTGTTCTTCTCTTCTGTCCATGCTCCACACTGACATGAGGTGGGTTTTTAAAGACAAAACAACGGGGGCAGCTGGGTGACTCAGTCAGTTTACCTTCTGGTTTCAGCTCAGGTCATGATCTGGTGGTTTCTGAGTTTGAGCCTTGAATTGGGCTCTGTGCTGACAGAAGCCTGGAGCCTGCTTTGGATTCTGTGTCTCCCTCTCTGCCTCTCTCTCTCTCTCTCTCTTCCTCTCTCTCTCTAAAATAAATAAACATTACAAAAAAAAAGAAATACAACAACATTTTTGGAGTATATACTAAAATTATAGTTAGCATTTCCCAAGTGTTGACTATAAACCAGACACTGCCACTATTGCGCTCAGTCTTCATAACAAGCCTATGAATATGTACTACCGTTATCACTATTCCACACATGAGGAAACTGGGGATTCTAGAAGAAAAATAATGTCCAAAATCACACAGCTCATAGTAAGTGGCAGAGGTAGGGTTATGGTTTCACAGCCAAAGCTCCCTCCTTTTTTCTTTTTGAAATGACTTTTTTAGCCATGAACATTTTTTCTAATGTTATTTATTTATTTATTTACTTCTGAGACAGAGAGAGAGAGAGAGAGAGAGAGAGAGAGAGAGACAGCTTGAGCAGGGGAGGTGCAGAGAGAAAGGGAGACACAGAATCTGAAACAGGCTCCAGGCTCTGAGCTGTCAGCACAGAGCCCGACACGGGGCTCGAACCCACAAACCGTGAGATCATGACCTGAGCCCAAGTCGGACGCTTAACCGACTGAGCCACCCAGGCACCCCTGGCCATGAACATTTTTAAATACAACCCCAAATACGTTCAACAATTTTCAATATTTTAACATAATATTAAACATAATATTTTCAATATTTTAACGATTTTATCTTGTCTATCACCCCTCTCCCCCACCCCACATTTTTTTCCTCTCTTCTTTCCATCTGGAGTATTTTGAAGCCAAACCCTAGACTTCATAGAATTTCATCCGCTGGGATAGTAGAAACAGTAGGACACTTTTTTTTAAGAGAAAGAGAAGAGCAAGAGCCTAAGAGTAGAGGGAAAAAGAGAGAGAGGGAGGAGAAAGAGAGAGAGGGAGAGAGAGAGAGAGAGAGAGAGAGAGAGGATCCCAAGCAGACTCCATGCTCAGTGCAGAGCCCAACATGGGGCTTGATCCCACCACCTTGGGATCATAACCTGAGCCGAAATCAAGAGTCAGATGCTCAACCGACTGAGCTACCCAGATTTCTCTTCTACTTTGGATAAAAACTTAGCAGGACCTATACACTCCTCAGTCAGGGGCCCAGGCTTAGCCACCAACACCGTTTGAGGACTCTCTGCTTTGCTCAAGAAAATTCTAGGCAGACTCACCTTCCTTCAAAACCTCTAGTTCTTCATTGGGTCATGGCCTTCCCACCTCTTTTCTTAACCCCTGGGAAGCTTTTCCTTTCCCCCTCCTTTTGTTTAAATGTCTCTTCCTCAGACAGGACATCCTGTGCTAGATTCTGAGTTCTTCCTGGTCTAATTCTTTCTTTTTCTTCTTCTTCTTTTCACAAATGTCTCCTTAGTTTTGAGAGAGAGTCAGAGCAGGGGAGGGGCAGAGACACAGCCTCCGAAGCAGGCTCCAGGCTCTGAGCTGTCAGCACAGAGCCAGACGCGGGGCTCGAATTNTGCTTTGATCTCCTTGGCACAATGGATAATTTGCATGTATTTGCATGCGTGTCTGTCTCCCCCACTAAGCTGTAGGAGATTTGCCAGTCTTGTTCACTAGGCTTTACCTAGTCTCCACGTGGTGCCTGGCGCTCACTAAAATGCATATATCATGTATAATTTACAGAGTTAAAATTATAAGTGTAAAAGGAGAAGTTATAATGGACTTGAAAAGGATGGCCTATTTTCCTGAAACATTGAATTTCCCAGTGTTCCTACTTTAACAGACGGGATTGTCTACCAGCACGGACTGATGAAGGATTGATGTTATTTCCCATCATCCCCACAAAAAAGACACCCTCTTTCCGCCATATAAAATGTGTTCCCCTTGTCCTCAAGAGCTAAATCAAACCTTGTAACATACTTTTCTTTGGGTTCTGAACACATACATTTTTTTTTTCAAAAGTGCTTCGGGGGTCCTAAGATCATAAATAAGAAATTCAGGCGGCTCTCTTGGAGAGGTTAGGTCCTAGAGGTGAAGTTGGGTCCTAGGAACCTGTTTCCAAGGCAGTCAGCACATAACTGTCGTTTCCCACCACTGGAAGCATGGAAGGTCGGCCCTGTGCCTTGTGTGCGTCAGCTCCCTGCTCCACGCTGCTATCCTGAGAGCTCGGGTGAGTCCCAATGGCGGCACCTGCCTCACGAATACAATGGAATTACAGCCCCTCTCCATTTGTTGCAGAGACTGCCAACAGGGTTTGCAGGCACTGGGCCACGGTGCATTTGGCATTACCACTTAGTACAGTGGCTAAGGGGGAAACATTGGCTCTCTTTTGGTTTTACGATGTTTTTGTTTTTTAATGTTTATTCATTTCTGAGAGAGAGAGACACAGAATCTGAAGCAGGCTCCAGGCTCGGAGCCGTCAGCACAGAGCCTGATGCAGGCTCCAGCTCAGGAACCGTGAGATCATGACCTGAGCTGAAGAAGGATGCTTAACCGACTGAGCCACCCAGGAGCCCCTACAATAATGTTTTGATTAGAAAAGTCATGTGTGTATATTGTGAAAATTGAAAAATGCCAAGAAGTGTAGGAAGGGAGTGAAATCTACTGATGATCTCCACCCACCATTAAGAAATAATCACTGTTAATATTTTGGCTTATTTGCTTTCAGATGCTTTTTCCATTGTGAAATTGCTGATATTTGACCCCTCTGACCTATAAACATGTTAATTTCATATTTCCTAATATTCACAGTATTCCATATTCATATTTATTATTTATACAAATGTATCAAAATAATGTCCTATACATATTATTTTATATACATAAAAGCATACTAAATAGATTGTTTTCTAACTTGCTTTTCTCATTTAATATTATAATTTAAGCATTTGTTCATAATATAGGAACTTCTGAAAACTTTGTCATGAATGACTATTATATCCCAGTGTATGGATACCACTTACCTAATCATTTCTCTACTCTTGGACATATCTGTTGCTTGCTTTACAAATCATGCACTGATAATTATCTCTCTATAAAATTATTTGTACCTATTTTAGATTATTTTCATTTTTAGAAATGAGATTCCTGGTCACAATTTACATTGGCAGGTTTTCCTTGCTATACAAAAGCTTGCTTAAGGCCCCTTCACTTTTTAAAAAGACCAACATCAAATGGAAATATCTCTACAAAAAAAGAAGACCAATATCAGTGTTCATGTTTTTTTACTAACGTGAAGAGGATTTTCACGTTCACTGAATGGTAATTGCTTCTTTCCTTTAGGCCATCTTGGCTTACAAAGGTTTTCACAAGAATGCGCTATTTTTGGATAGAGGAGGAAATCTGTATTTTAAGGTCTATTCATATATACTGCCAGGAACGTGATGTTAAGAAGAACCATATGTTCTAGGAATGCAAGGGCCATGTTTGTTTTGTTCACCTTTGCTTCCCCAAGGACTAGACCACTACCTGTCACATTGAAGATACTTAATCAAATATTTGTTCAATGGATTAACATATGGCACCAGCCACTGAAAATGAAGTACGTTTTAGAAAACAACACCTACCTCTCAGCCTCTCTCCTAGATCAGAGATACTTTACAGTGGTTGATAACTACATGAGAAAGCTTACTGTGTAATCTTGGAAATGGTGGGACTTCTCTGGGCATCCCAGATGGCTAACAGACATATGAAAAAATGCGCAACATCACTCATCATCAGGGAAATACAAATCCAAACCAAAATGAAATACCACCTCACACCTGTCAGAATGGCTCTCATTAACAACTCAGGCGTTGAGGTATCAATCCAATAATTTGTACAGAGATACATTATGGCTCCAAATACATTGTGCTTGCTCAATGAATGTTATCTTTTAAGATTGTATATAATTGAAAAATCCTGAGAATATTTTTCCCCAAAAGGAGATACATAAGGGAAAGTAATGACTCTATATGACTCTCAAAAAATGAGTCAAGAAACACAACTGTGAAAAAAAAATTTTATGTTTATTTATTTTTGAGAGGGAGAGACACAGCGTGAGCAGGAGAGGGGCAGAGAGAGAGGGAGACACAGAATCCCAAGCAGGCTCCAGACTCTGAGCTGTCATCACAGAGCCCAACGCGGGGCTTGAACTCACTAACCACAACATCACGACCTGATCTGAAGTCGGATCCTTAACCAACAGAACTACCCAGGCGCCCCCAACTGCGAAACTTTTACAAGATTGCCTGACTTTTCACACTGCTTGTTGGCTATCTTTATTACCCCAGGCCCACTCCTCTTAGTAGCTGGCTGAAAAATCTTCCCAGGAGAAAGAGTTCCTCTTGCAGAGGAATGAGGCAGGAGGGGTAGGCTGGGGGAGACTGAGGACACAACCTGGCTTCCCAGGGGAGTGTGGCCAAGCAAGTAAAGGAGACACCTGCAGGGATTCGGACCGGAGCCAGAAGGCAGGGGGCACGCCAAGGCCGAGGAGGGCTTCAGGACTTGAAGACTTGGAGACACGGACATGCTGAGGAGTTGTGTGGTTGGGCCGGGTCACGAGCAGCAGGGGTGGCGTGGACACTGAGTGAGGGTCAAGCAGAGGCTGGGTTGAGGCCAGGCGCTGTCACACCAAGTATGGACAGGCAGCGGGCAGGCAGTGCTGGAAGGGCTGTGCTATATTCCGCCATTTAACCTACAATGAGTATCGCAAACCTACTGTGAGCCAGCCACTGCCGCGGGCCCCTGGGAGTCAGCAGGCAACAGAGAGGCAAACACTCCAGCTTCTGTGGAGCTGTGTCCTAGTGGGAGGGTCTAGATGATAAGCAAATAGGACACTGAGTACATGATATAATATGTAAGAAGGTGATCCATGCCTTGAAAATAAAACAGCTGCATAATGGGGAAGCCCAGTGCGGGTGGAGGAGGGAAGTCTGCACTAATAAAGGAGGTTTGTGTGGGTAGACGGTTTCAAAAGTGATGTTGGGGCCCAGACTTAAAGGAAGTAAGGGAGGAAGAGGCACGGACACAGGGTGAGAGTGGTCTAGGCAGACGACCTGCGAATTCAGAGGCCCCAAGGTAAAGTGTGTCCAGTTTGAGTAAAAACAGGAGGCAGGCCAGAGCACCTAGGGCACAGTGAACTGGGGAGACAACAGCTGGAAGCAAAGGGAGAGAGATTAACGGGGGTCCAAGTAGCCCCCGAGACTGGGGTAATATGGGGCAATCACTGATCAGAGCTTCTCAGTGATGTTCTGTACTTAACGCATATCTTGTAACAAGGGTTTCCTTGGGCCATGCTCAGGCGGCTCAAACGGAACGTAGGACTAAGAATATGCTTCTAAATTCGGCCGTTCAGTCCCTCTCCACAGTCCCCTCCCCCAGGGACAGGGGGAGGAGCCTGTGGACAACCTTGGGGAAAGAAGCAGGAGATGAAGGTGGTCCTGGATAGTCACCCCCTGGGTAGTGGCTTTGGGCAATTTCTGCCATGTTGTAAGGTTCTGGTTTCTGGGTCCAACCCTCTTGTTCCTGAACCTTCCACCACTTCAGGTGCATAACTACAGACCCCTCAGCTCTAGGGAGAATAGGACCCTCCCTACACACCCCAATACGGAGAGAACTTGCTGAAGTAGGAAGGTCAAATTCCCCCAAACGGGCCTAATGTTGTGGTAGCTCCTTTCCGCTAAAAGGACCTCTTTAATGATTAACAAAAGCGCTCACAATAATGAAATAGGGTGAGTATGATTAGGGACTATGATTACAGGGACAGGGTCTCGATGAGTAAATGTATCAATTCAAAACTCTTCAAAATACTCGAAATCCTCCAGCTTTAGAGTCAGAAAAGCTAAAGCATTTATTTACATTTTGAGGACTGAAAATATTATGCCTTTAAGAGCTGTTTACACCTTTACCATTTTTTAACCTTCATCTCAGACTTATTTTTAAACACATGTGTTCTCTCTATGGAAAACCAAAGCTGCAGAATATTTAAATCTCAGTGATATTGAAACATTAAAATGAATATTTAGAGGGACACCTGGGTGGCTCAGTTGGTTGAGTGACCAACTTTGGCTCAGGTCATGATCTTTTGATTCGTGGATTCGAGCCCCACGTCGGGCTCTGTGCTGACAGATCAGAGCCTGGAGCCTGCTTTGGATTCTGTGTCTCCCTCTCTCTCTGTCCCTCCCCTAATCACAGTCTGTCTCTCTGTCTTTCAAAAATAAATAAATATGAAAAAATTTTAAATAAATATTTAGAATCCACATCATATGTGTGTGTTCAATTCAGTGAACATATGTAAAATAAAACTTTCAGTAGTTTAACTAAACCAGAAAGCTCTGCCAAGAAGTGGGGATCCAATGAGTGGGGGCTACCTGCTTGGAAGCCACTTGGAGGAGCTACTCCTGAATACTTGGGTATCAATCACCTTCACAGACATTTCTTTGTTGGCGTGACAGGTTGCCGACCTTAGATCTCGAACCTGGGCCTGATGGCCCCTTCCAGGCAAAAGCTCTGGATCAGACCACTTGCTCAGGTAGCTGGGCAAGGCTGGCCATACCCTCCCTGCCAGCTGTGCAGAGGGACTGGCCTCAAGTCCCCACAGGCCTGGTGAGTAGGCCCACATCTTCAACATCACCAATTGCTCCCCCAGAACATGCTCTCCTCAATTCACAACTACTGCTTTTTCAGTTGTTGAGAATAAAAAGCTAGAAGTAGTCCTTGGAATCACACCCCTCCCGTCCACCCACCATTCCACCATTCTGCCACCGTGTGCGCCTAATAAATCAACTAATTTCAAGGTCTCCATCTCCAGAACATGTAATAATTGTGTCCCCTTCCCCCCGCCTCCACTGCTAAATGCTTGGTTTACACCTTCATCATCTCTGGGCTTTGTTGTTGTGAGTGCTGCCTAGATGCTCCCCATTGCCCTCCTCACAGCGTTCAGAGTGGTTTTAATATTTTTTATTATTTTTTAATGTTTTCTTTGTTTTTGAGATGGGGAGAGAGACAAAGGACAAGATGGGGAGGCGCAGAGAGAGAGGGAGACATAGAATTGGAAGAAGGCTCCAGGCTCCGAGCTTTCAGCACAGAGCTGGCCGTGGGGCTTGAACTCAAGTACCCAGTCATCATGACCTGAGTCAAAGTCACTTAACCGCACGGGCTCCCCCAGAGTGTTTTTAAAAACCTGTATTAGATCACTTCACTCTTCTGTCTGAAATCTCCCACATCCTTCACTGCACTAAAATAAAATTCAAATTCCTTACCTCGGGCTACAGGACTATTACTTGACCAGACTCTTACCTACCTTTCTGACTTTATCTTCATCCTTGGCGGCTATTTTCCAGCCACTCTTGCCTTCTTTTGTTTCCTGAACCTGCTCAGTTTGTTCTGGTCTTTGTATATCAGGTGTTTCTTTCTCTAGAATGTTCCCTCAACCCCCCATTTTCTCAAGGCCAGCTCTTTATCACTCAGATCTCCACTTCATGACCATGTTCTCAAAGGGGACTTTTCTACACCCCCCAGTGCAAAAGTCAGCCTCTACCCTATTTTAATCCTCAAGATGATCCTCGTTATATTTATTTTTCCTTGTGGCTATTTCACACCCTTGTGCAAAATGGGGATTCTGTGACAGCAAGAATTCTATCTGTGCAGTTTTTACTCTATCCCTAGTTGCTGTAAGAGTGTTTGGCAAGTACAGGGCACTTGCTAAATATTTAGTGAATGAGTAAAGTTTTCTTCTGCTAGGGAGGATTTCCATCTAAGAATCTGGCATGGCTTGGTTATCTTTATCTCCATCCAACTCGTAAATCTGGACAGACTGTTTCTCCCTGGTCACACATCAGACAGGTCTGCATGCCCCCTTCATCACTAGGGAGCCTCACAGGGAGAGAGTGGGTGCACTGGGCCAGGTCCAAAAGCCCAACTCAAAATACGCAAAACTTGTGCCCTGGGACATATAAACAGGCAGTATTATCTTTCCAATTCTTAGGATAGTTTTCATTTCTATGTAGGTGTTCTTCTAAGAACTAAGACTAATATCCACCTCTTTAGTTCACTGCTCTCTCTGTACAATAGACAGAGAAGAGGCATTACTCTGGTTCCCCTGAGAAACTTAGAGAATGCCACTGACATTAGTTTAGAAGCTTACAAAACAAGTGGTCAAGGGCCCCTGACTGGCTCAGTCAGTGGAGTATGCGATTCTTGATCTCAGGGTCAGTGGGTTCCAGCCCCACCATTGGGTGTAGAGACTACTAAAAATAAAATCTTAAAAAACAACAAACACATGGTCAATGCTGTTTGAAATGTGGAAAATGAAGACCAAGAGGCATATGATCTAGCAAGCTAACTAAAGGACACACACCTTTGGGTTCTGAGGCATGAGAAAAGTTAACAGAGGAGGCGATAGTCTAGAAAGTAGACTATAAATAGACGCTATTTTTACACTTTAGGCAACGCCTTCCATGAGTATTTTGGTTATTTTGATGTTGACATACCTCTCTCTCTAGCGTATTAGTGATTTATTAGTCTTCTGCTTATGAAGGTAGTGCGTACTTGGAAAACACCAGTGTGTGGTGATTTGGCTGGGTCCCCGCAGAGTGAAGAGAACCACAAGCTGATCAGTCTGAGGTGTGAGGCCACACTGCCCCCTGGAGGTCTGCTGTGTGCACTGAGAGGCCAGGCCACTGCCTGCTGGGCCCAGGGAGGGTCTGGAGATTCCAGCAGGGGTGAGGGGTCCTGTGGCAGGTGCCCTGGCCCACGGGCGGCTTCACTCACGAGCAGACCTGCCTGAGAGGTTTGGGCTCCTCCTGGAGGCTGAAATGGGGGACAGTCACAGCCCCTGACAGAAAACAATGAGGGTGAGGCTCCAGCCTGTGGTGTCAGTGAGACAGTGGTCAGAAGGAGCAGTGTTGGGTGGTTCCTTCCCACCCCTGGCCTGCCTCCCCATGCCTGTGGACAGTGCAAGGACGGGTGTCACCAGGAGCCACCAGAGAAGAAGCGGGAGCTCTCTGGGTGGCCAAAGTGAAAGAGAACACCAGAAGGTGTGGTTCTGAGGAAGCTGGAAGAAGCACAGCACGATGAGCAACACGGGCGGGAAGTGGAGCCTCAGACATCAGGCAGAGCCCCTTCAGAGACCCATGGAGCTGTTCTGACTCCGCAGTTCTGCTCCTGCAAGAGAAAACGAGCAAGGGCTTCTCTGGACAAGACTAGATGTGTACAGTCAGCAGAGAGGTGGGGCCTCCGAGCACTGGGATTTATGTGATTGCAAATTTGTGTGTCAATGTGATGTTTTTACTCGTGGTTGACGATGTCAGGAACCACACAATTTGCACAGAGAAGAAGAAAGAAAGCCTGCCTATTTAAGTAGGCTTAACATCAACACAACCACTTTTTACCAGTTTGATATACTTCCTTCCATCTTCCTTGTATTTTTATGCTGTGTATACAATTTCATTTCCTACTGTCTCATTCATAACAAAAGCTCTTTACCTTAGTGCTTTTGAAAACACAGGTTGATCATTTCTTATACAGTTAGTACCACATGACTCAGCCATCTTACTCCTAGGTAAATAAACACTGACGGGCACACAAAACCCTGCACACGAGTGTATATGGCAGCTCCATTCACCACCAAACACTGGCATCAACCCAGGTGTCCCCCAGTGGGTAACTGGGTAATCCAGAGCACAGTGGAGTGCCACTCAGCAATGAAAAAGAAAAGAGCTATGGATATGCCCAAGGGTGTTGGTGAACCCCAAAGGTACAGTAGGCAAAAGAAGCCAGTCACACAATCCCTATCGATATAACACCAGCATTCTTCACAGAGCCTGAATAAACAATCCTAAAATTTGAATGGAACCAGAAAAGTTCCCAAACAGCCAAAGCAACCCTGGAAAGGAAAACCAAAGCTGGAGGCATCACAATCCCAGACATCGAGATGTATTACAAAGCTGTAATCATCCAGACAGTATGGTACACAGCACAAAAACAGACCCTCAGATGAATGGAACAGAATAGAGAACCCAGAAATGGAGCCACAAATGTAGGCCAACTAATCTTTGACAAAGCAGGAAATAATATACAATGGAATAAAGACAGTGTCTTCAGGAAATGGTGCTGGGAAAAGTAGACAGTACATGAAGAAAATAAAAACCCAGACCACTTTCTTACTCCATATACAAAAATATACAGAATGAATGAAAGACCTAAATGTAAGACAAGAAGCCTTCAAAATCCTAGAGGAGAAAGCAGACAACAACCTCTTTGACCTCAGCTGCAGCAACATTTTACTCAACTTGTCTTTGAAAGCAAGGGAAACAAAAGCAAAAATGAACTATTGGGACCTCATCAAAATAAAAATCTTCTGCACAGCGAAGGAAACAATCAGCAAAACTAAAAGGCAACCAACAGAATGGGAGAAGATATTTGCAAATGATGTATCAGATAAAAGGGTTAGTACCCAAAATCTATAAAGCACTTAGCAAATTCAACATCAAAAAACAAATAATCCAGTGGAGATATGGGCAGAACACATGAATAGACACTTCTCCAAAGAAGACATCCAGATGGCTAAAAGACACATGTAAAAATGCTCAACATCACTCATCATCAGGGAAATGCAAATCCAAACCACAATGAGATACCACCTCACACCCATCAGAACGTCTAACATCAACAACTCAGGCAACCACAGATGTTGGTGAGGATGTGGAGAATGAGGAACTCTTTTGCATTTCTGGTGGGAATGCAAACTGGTGCAGCCACTCTGGAAAACAGTATGGAGGTTCCTCAAACAATTAAAAATAGAACTACCCTACAACCCAGCAAATGACTACTAGGTATTTATCCAAGGGATACAGGAGTGCTGTTTTGAATGGGGCACATGCACCCCAATGTTTACAGCAGCACTATCAACAATAGCCGAAGTATGGAAAGAGCCCAAGTGTCCATCAATGGATGAGTGGATAAAGATGTGGTACACACACACACACACACACACACACACACACACACACACACTGGAGTATTACTCCTCAATCAGAAAGGATGAAATATCTTGCCATTTGCAGGTACATAGATGAAATTAGATGGTATTATCCTAAGTGAAATTAGTCAATTAGAGAAAGACAAGTATCATATGACTTCACTCATAGGAGAACTTTAAGATACAAAACAGATGAACATAAGGGAAGGAAGGAAAAACAATATAAAAACAGAGAGGGGGACAAAACACAAGAGAGTCTGAAATATAGAGAACAAGCAGAGGGTTGCTGGAGGGGTTGTGAGGGGAGGGTGATGGGCTAAATGGGTGAGGGGCATTAAGGAATCTACTCCTGAAATCATTGTTGCACTATATGCATACATTGTTGCACTGTATGCATCCACTGTTGCACTGGATGTAAATTTAAAAATTTAAAAATACAATAAAAAAAAGAGCCAGTCCCAAAAGATCAATCTATTTCTATGAAACATTCCTGAGAAGACAAAACTGTAAGCACAGAAGACAGCTTCAGAGAGGGAAGTCCCGGTTGCCAGGACTTCGGGGCGGGGTGAGGAAGTCCGACCCAGGAGTACCAGAGGCAGTGTTTTGGGAGGATGGAACTGTTTTTTATCTTGATCTTGCTGGTGGTTACACCAATCTGCATAGATGCCAGAATTCACAGGAATGTGTACACAAAAATCAGTTTTATTGTATGTTAATTTTAAAAAGTAGGCTGAAATGCCTATAAAACATAATTTAAAATACCTTTTTAATACAATTCAGCAGGGGCTTATGTTATTATTTATGCACCTTTTCCCCTGCTGTGGGATCATTCTTGTTTCCACATAGATAAAGCTGTAGTGAAAACTTCAGAGGCATGAGTCTTTGTTCAGATTTAGGATTTTTTCATGAGCATGGACCAGAAGTAGAATTACTGGGATGATGGGTATGAAATTGTTGGAACCCTTGGCATCTGCTGCCAAATTGCTTGCCACTCAGGGTTATGTCAACTGGCCCCCCCGCTGGCCATGGCTGAGATTCACCATGGGCATCCTTAAGTATGTGAAACTAGATTTATTCAGGGTTGTTTGGAGAATCCTTGGAGGGAGGAAAGAGGAGTGAGAGAAGCAGAGGTGTGTGAACATCTAGACCAGAAGAGAAACTAGACCTTCAGACCTGAAGATTATTTGCTTCATCTTTATGTGCTTTTCTGATAACGCCAACTTTTCTCCTCACCTTCCTTTGCCCCAGTAGCTTTCGGGATTGATTTCTATTTTCTCATTTCTTCTTCCCCCTCCCTTTTAGTCCTAATGCAAGAGCAGAGTTAGGTACCAAAGTGAGAGGCTATTTTAGGTCACTGACTAAGCAATCTTTGTTAAACACCGATCGTGTGAAAGGGACTGTTCTGGCCACTGTGAGACGTGGCAATGAGCGATAAGAATAGTGTCTGCCAGCGCGGGACACACAGTACAACAGGGAGAGGTGGAGTAATATTACTTCCCTGCTCAGCACCACCTTTCTCTCTTCTGTGTTGCTGATGATGAAACGGAAAATGATGACACCAACAGATATCATTGAGCCACTTGGAGACAGCGCGATTGCTCCAAGTTGCGTTCATCAATTTCACAAAAGATGTGAAATTACGCAGGCCTGGCAGGACAGGTGCATCCACTTCATTGCAGTCCAGGTAGGGAAACGGCATGTGCGAGGTGGGGAGGACAGAAGTGTGACCCTTTCCCTCCCATGTGCTTGTATGAAAACAAACAAATAGCATTTGAAAACCTCCTCTCTGGAGGTGAAGGGAAGCTGATTCAATGGCCGTCATTTATGGACATCAGCTCGCTGGGAAAAGTGGGAAGGCCTGTTCTCCAAAGCAGCATTCCCCCACACAGACAGAGACATCTGGTATAATCAATTGGGAAAACCCCTGAAAGGAAACATCTGTTCTGCATGCTTAAGCACCGAGGCACTCTCAAGTTATTCGTTTCTACTCCGTGCTCTAGGTGCTGTGATGATGAGCCGAGAATGAGTCTGCAAGGTTCATTTCTCTCCAATAGAAGAGGTTCATCATCTCTCTCCAACTTTTATAATGATTATTTGGGAACGCTTTTGATGGGAAATTGAAAGCGATCGGAGGAAAGGAATGATGACAGAGCTGAAGAGGAATTGATGGAAGAGTCTATAAAGCTACGAAATGCTGCGAAATGAATTGTAATGATGGACTGAACAATGCCCTCGGCTAATTTAGCCAAGTCAACAAGGCCATTATACTGTATATATCGTACTTATTTTGACGCAAGTCTCTGTAGACTGAAAGGTACATTATGAAATGCAAAAACCTTCTGCATTTAGGATCTGAACACATGCCTAGATGTTTGAGAAAATAAAATGTGGATATTCTGTTACTGTATGTTTTTAGAACAGGATGCTTTTCTCCTCTGTAATGAACATCTTATTCTTTTTGCATGTCCTCAATTTCCCCTATAAGATAGCAGCTGTGTATGGCTTTCTAATGTACTATATTGGCTTTCAAGTTTACTCTTGACCTTATAATATACAATGAAAACTCAGGAGTACTATCTGGTGGCCATGTGTGATATTTTTACGGCGAATTTTGAGCACAGATCACCCTTTGTCTTATCATGATGCTGTATAATGTTTATGTAAGACTATATCTTACAAATTTCAAAGCTTCCTTCCAAATATTATCTCATTGAGCTTAACCAGCGCCTGGAGATAGGTTATGCAAATATTTTTTACCCTCATTTTGTAAAGGGGGAAAATTGAGAGTCTGAGAGTGACTTTCCCAAGGTCATACAGGGAACTAGGACAAGACACTATGTTTTCTAACTCCTGTTACTCTCCTTTTCTAGTCTACGATCTGCTCCATGCTTGAGTATAACCAGGATGGTTTATTTCCTGGGAAACTCTCAGGGGAATGATCTCTGCTCCCAAACCCTCTTGCCTTTGTCTAATTTCAGCCTAACTTCATCTCCTCTCTCATTTGCCCTCTGGGAAGACAGGTGGTATCTGCAGTGTGGAGAAGACAAGATCCTAGCCTAGAGGACAGAAAGTTCAGAGGGACATTTCGTAGTGGCCCGGAGCATTGCCCTGAATTACCTGAGGACACTAGCAACTAGGTGGGCAGAAGCAGTTGGCTTAAGAACTACGATGTGACATTGGAGAGCTCCACATAGCAACATAAAACAGTGAAAGTCACAGCCAAGGTCCAAAGTAGACTGGTCTAATCATGAGGACAGTGGTTAGAAGGGAGTCTGGGCCAGCAGTGGACCAGGGCAAGCTACATCAGCAAGGTTGGAGGTGTAGCAAAGTGGCCACTAGGACAATGGTCAACAGGGATAATGACATCCACATCCCATTGTGAGGGGTGGGGCGAGAGCATGCATGGTGCATGGTATCTATCATTGCACACAAGGGCACAATCATTTCTCCTAACCCTGGGCTGCTGGGTCTCCTCCTTGACTCTTCTCAGGATTCTGAGATAAGAGAGGAGGCATGTGAGGGATAGGAAGAAGCACAAAGGAAAACAAATAGGCAGAGATTACACTAAAAGCATCTTCAATGAGACATTGCAAAGGTGAACACATACATTCCTCCCCACGTTCTGTGACATAACTTCAAAATAACCATCATTATCAAAAACCATTTTGGGGAGATGTTGAAGGAGAAGTCAAGTGACTGTCCCAGTGTCTGAGTCTACACTCATGGATACCCCCTTGGAGACACTGGGTGTGTGTTTGGTAAGGGGCTGTGCTCTGGTGTTACGTAGGTGGTGCCAATGGCCTGGTGAGCATTGGTTCAAATTGTTAATAAGACATGATGTTGCTCCCCAAGTCACTAAGACCTGGATGGTGATTCTCAGATGCCTACGGATCACCAGACGATTCTGAGTCTGTGGATTTGGAGTGGAGCCCAAGAGTTCAAGTTTGTAATAAGGGCCACATGATGCCTACGATCCTAGATCACAGACTACTCAGCATGGCAACTCAGCACCACAACTTGCAGCCAGGTCAGAGAATCCCATGAGGGCCCAAGGATTTAAAAAGATAAACGTTGTGTTTAAAAAATTAAAAATATAAAAACAAACATTGAGTTTATATTCTCCATATCCAAGGCACTTGGTGACAGGAATTATGAAATATTCAGAAAAGTATAGAGAGCTTTCCTCTCACTTTTGCTACAAAGTGCATTTGTAAACTATGCCATAAAGTGCAAAACTTGCAAGTGGTTAAAAGTTCCCCCAGGGGGAGCATTGCTCCAAAATGAAGGGAAAAAGACAAAATGTTATATGAAGCAGTAAAGTCACAGGTGATGTCCTCTACAATGGGAATAAAATATGCCATATACACTAAATTTTAAAAAGCATCACTTTGTACAAAAACTAACAAAAACCATATTAAGTGAAAAATATTTCTTTATTAAGTTGGCATCTCTGATTTGTAGCTGTTCCCCCAGGTCCCTGCTCTCATTCAGAGGACCTCTAACCCAGAGGGCACACTTGAATAGAAAATAGTACCCCTTTCTCAAGGCACTTTATGTCCATCGGGCTGAAATTTGTTATATGTATTGCTTTTGTTAGAACAAGATACTGTACTGCCATCTGCTAGAAAACTGTAGCAATAAAAATAAAAGTGTACAATGTGAATGGCATTTCCTTAGATGTGACAGTCTTTGCAGTACACAGTATGTGCAACCATAGACATGAGTCTCCCATCTGAAAAGCTATTTGTGGAATGAAAAAGGGAATATGTTCCATTGATCCTGGTTGTACGTTGAAGCTGTAATCCACCAGTACCCTTGTCTGCCACTAGCTAGGAAGCTCAAGAATATGCAAAGTGATAGAGAGAGGGAAGAGGAAGGCCTGAATTAATGCTTCTTGAACTTTAATGGGGAGTAACAGCAGCAAGACAGCAGATTAGGAGATCCCAACCCTGGTCCCCCACAAGAACAATGACTTATGAACTCTCCACCAATAAAAATAGTTCCGAGAGACCTCTGGAGTACAAATAAAAAGCAGCAGCAACTCAGTGGAGCAGAAAAATGGAGGATGGCTACAAAGAAAAGTGTAGGAAGCATTTGACCTCTGTGACCCCATTCTCCCAGCCCAGTACCTCTCAGCACCAAGAGCAATACCCTTGGTCACAACCTGCTGCAGGGGAGAAAGTGAGCAAGAGGACCCCAGCAGCCTCTGCCATGGAGGATAACAGCAATGCTTGCCACTGCTGTGGGCACTTACAACCTTTGCCACTGAGGAACCGCACTCTGCTGATGTTGACCTCAGATCCCAGAGCTTCTTGGGGTCTACACTACTATGCGCCCCAAAGCAGAGCTGCCACACTCTATCTAGCTGGCATCCTCCCACCCACGCAAAGATGAAGTTTTTTCCCACACTGAAACCAGTCCAGGAAATCTGGAAGAGGTGACTGTTCCTTCAAATATGCACACATCAATGCAAGGCTACGAGGAAAACACACACACACACACACACACTCACACATAAAAGGAACATAGTAAATTTTCAGTACCCAAACCCAATAGATATACAAATAATTCAAAATAATTGTTTTAAAGAAGTTCAGAAAACCACAAGAAAACACAGACAACTCAGAAAAATAGAAAAATAATACAAGAACAAAATGAGAAGTTCAAAAGGGATACAATTCATAATATAGAACCAAATGGAAATCCTGGATCTGAAGAATACAATGAATAAAATGAAAAATACAATAGAAAACTTCAATAACATATTCAATGAAGGAGAAGAAAGAATCTACAAACTCAAAGACAGATTTGAAGTTATCCAGTAAGAGGAGGAAAAGGAAAAAAAATAATGAGTGAGAAAAGCCTATGAGATTTATAAGACACCATTGAATTAATTAATTAATTAATTAATTTATGGCAGTCCTAGGAGGAGAGAGAGAGAGAGAGAGAGAGAGAGCAGTAAAAAACTCATTTAAAGAAATAATGGCTGAAATTTTCTCAAATTTTGGGTGGGAAATGGATTCTAAGACCACGTGTCACATGCTCTACTGACTAGCTAGGCAGGCAACACTTTGGAAATGGATCCCAGATTCATGAACCTCAAATAAGTCTAAATAGGATCATCATAAAAAGACTACAGAATGATACTGTATAACCAAAATGTCAAGACAGGAAAAAGAGAGAATTTTGAAGACAGCAAGAGAAGAGACTCATCACATTTAAAAGCATCTGCATCCCGTGCATTAAAATGGAGTGGCCTTCTCAGCAGATATCTTGTAGGCCAGAGGAAAGCAGGACCATATATTCAAAGTACTGGAAGAAAAAAACTGCCAACCAAGAATACTATACCAGAAGAATTTTCCATTAAAATTGAAGGAGAGATAGCATCTTTCCAGAAAAAAACTGCTATTAGGCTTGCCTTATAAGAAATGCTTAAGGGAATTCTTCAAATTGAAGCAAACAGCAATACAAAAGCATATAAAAGCACAAATTTGAGTGGTAAAGGTACATATATCAACAAATACAGAATAATGAACCACAGTAATGGTCATAGTAAGTTATTTTAACTAATATAAAGATTACAAAATAAAAATTTATTAATATATACACATTATAAGAAGGAGTGAAGGCTGACCCCAAGGACAGAAAGATGGGGAAGGGGGCTTGAAAATATAGAGTTTTTGTATGCAATCAAAATTAACATATAAGCAAATTAAAATAACTAAAAGATATTTTATGCAATCTACAAACTAAGTACAAAGAAAAAAACCTATAATAGATACACAAAAGATAAAAAGAAAAGAGTCAAAGCAAATTACTACAAAAAGTCATTAAATGACAAATGAAGACAGCAAGAGATGAATGAAGAGACAAAGCAAATGCAAAATAGAAAAAAAATTAACAAAATGGCATGAATAAGTCCTCATATATCAATAATTACTTTAAGAGTGCCTGGTTGGCTGAGTCGGTTTAGCCTGACTCTTGACTTTGGCTCAGGTCATGATCTCATGTCATGAACCTGAGCCCTGCATCAGACTCTGGGCTCTATGCTGGCATCCTGGAGCCTGCTTGGGATTGTGTTTCTCCCATTGCCTCCCCACCCCCCCCTCCCAACTGCTTTCACACACATGCTCTCTCTCTCTCTCTCAAAATGAATAAACATTAAAAAATAATTACCTTATGGGGTGCCTGGGTAGCTCAGTCGGCTAAGCATCCGACTTCGGCTCAGGTCATGATCTCATGGTTGGTGAGTTCGAGCCCCACGTCAGGCTCTGTGCTGACAGCTCAGAGCCTGAAGCCTGTTTTGGATTCCGTGTCTTCCTCCCAATCTCTGCCCTTCCCCTGCTCCCGTTCTGTCTCTTATCTCTCTCGAAAATAAATTAAAACAAAAATTTTTAATTAGAAAAATTATTTTAAATGTAAATGGATTAAAGTCCCAAAGCAAAAGGAATAGTGTAGCTTAATGAATTAAAACCCAAGATCCAGTGTGAAGATGTTTACAAGATACTCATTCTAGATTCAAAGAAACACATTGGCTGAAAGTGAAGGAATGGAAAAAAATATTTCATGCAAATGGAAAGCAAAAGAAAGCAGAGGTGGCTATACTTGGACAAAATATGCTTTAAGTCAAAAACTGTCTAGAGAAAAATAAGACCATCATCTAATTATGAAGTTCAATGCAACAGAAAAACACAATAACAGATATATTCACACCCAAGATCAGAGCATCTAAATATATAAAGCAAACACTGACAGACCTGAAGGGAAATTAACAGTAATATGATGATAGTAGATGATTTCAGTACACCATTTTCATCAATGGATAGACCATTCAGACAGAACATTTAAAAGGTAACAGGTGATTTGAACAACACTATATACCAAAAGGACCTCAGAGAAACAGAATTTACCACCCAACAACAGAAGAACACACATCCTGCCCAAGCACACATGGAGCATTCTCCAGGATAGATCACATGTTAAGTCACAGCATAAGTCTTAAAAAATTTAAGATTAAAATTATTCCAAGTATCTTTTCTGACTATAATGGAATGAAACTAGAAATGAATGGCAGCCAAAAAAAAAAAAAAAGGAAAATTCACAAATATGTGGAAACTAAACTACACACTCTGGAATACCTGTTGGATCAAAGAGGATATCAAAAGTTAATTTAAAAGATATCTTGAGACAAATAAAAATAAAAACACAGCATAACAAACTTATGAGATGCTGCAAAACTAGTACAAAAATGGAAGTTGATAATAATAAGCACCTACATTAAAAAAGGTTAGTAAATGAACAATCTAACTTTATACCTCAAGAAGAAGAACAACAACAAACTAAGCCCAAGTTAGCAGGTAGAAGGGAATAATAAATACTGGAGAGAAATAAATAGAGAATTGAAAAACAATACAAAAAAAGTAAAAAAAAACTAAGAGTGGTCTTTTAAACAAAATAGAGAAACCGTTAGCTAGACTAAGATAAAAAGAGAGAAGAGACTTAAGTAGAATCACACATGAAAGGTGAGACATTACAATGGATGCCTCAGAACTAAAAAGGATCTCAAAGAACTATTATGAACAATGATATGCCACTAAATTGGATAACGTGAAAGGAATGGACAAATTCCTAGAAACATACAACCTTCTGAAACTGAATCAAGAAGAAATAGTAGGGAAGAGTTAAGATGGTGGAGTAGTAAGGGGATCCTGGTCTTGTCTGATCCCTGGAACACAGCTAGATCATCATTCCAGATCATCCCTGGAACACATCATACCATTTTGAACACCTGGAAATTAATCTGAAGGTTAACAGAACAATCTGCATATTTTAAGGGAGAGAACATGGCAGGTACAGGGTGCAAAGTGGTGAAATGGGGAAGAAAAGAGCCAAGGTGCTGCAAAGATGAGGGAGCTTTTTTCACATAGTGGGGAAAGAGAGAGGGGAAGAGCAAGCAGTACGTGGAATTTGAGCAAGAATACCACTTTCCCTGCAAGTAGCTAGAGAGAAAGAGTGAAAACACACGCAGGGTCTGCACACAAGAAAATTGTTCCCCAAAACCATGACGGGGGAAAAAGAAGAAGGTTTTAGATCCTGCCAGTTTGTTACAAAGAACAAAGCACAGAGTCTGAAGTTTCTGAGCACAGTGCCTGGTGGTGCTCTGAAGAGGAAGCAGCATGGAGCCCTGGAGCCAGCAGTGCGGTCTGAAGATTCCCTGGGTCACAAGAGGAGAAGTGGTTCTCCTGCTTGGAGTTCATCTGGTAGAGATAATACAGCCTCTCCAAGGACAAAAAACCTGGTGAGGGCCATCAAGCCACCATGTTCACCCATATAGGAACAAAGATGCTGGCTGAGGGCAGCAAACCCTGACACTGGCCATGTGCTGCGATTTCCCATAAACTTGGTTGGCAACCATTTTCTGGGACAAGCCAGCCCCAGCCATAGCAAGGCAAAGCCCTCCCCAAGAGGATGAACATGGGTCTGAGCCACTGGGCCTCTGCAGTGTGGGATTTTGAAACACAGCCATGCCTGAGATAAAATTCAGGAGGACAGCACCACCTGGTAGGTGGATAGCTCAGACACAGACTGGAGGATGGTGGGGGGCTGACAGAAGCTGGGGACACAAGAGGGGTTATTGATGATGTGTCTGTGAGAACATGCACTCCCCACTCTGGAGACTACAGAGGGTGATGAAGCCATTTTCACCATTAGCCCACCAGCACTGATCACTCTCAGTTAGGAAATAGTGCCACCAAGTGGAGAACAGAGCTGTTACGTAATGCCCACCTCCTGCACCCTCCAGGCATATCTCCACTAGGGCCAATCAGCCTGAGAATCAGCGCAGCAGGCCCATCACCTAAAAGACCAGCACAAATCCCTTCCACAAGCTTAGTCTAATGACCACAAAGTTTCAGCTGTCAGGGAAACTGAATCTGGCATCCTTTGGGTTGTTTGTTTTGCTTTTTTTCTTGGATCAGACAAATTTTTTATCTTATTTTATTTATTTCATTTCACTTCATTTATTTAATTTTTAATTTTTCTCTTTTTCTTCTTTTTTCTTTCAAGCTTCTCTTAGCAGGCACATCAAAACACACCTAGGAACTAGCTTCCATTATTTGACTTTCAAAAAATTTTTCATATTTATTTTATTATTGTTTCCTCCAAAAGGACAAGATGGAGGGATTCACCTCAAAAGAAAGAACAAGAAGAAATGACATCCAGTGATGTAATCAACACAGATATTATAAGTGAAGTGTCTGAACTAGAATTTAAAACAACAATTATAAGGATTCTAGCTACACTTGAAAAAAACATAGAAGACACTAGAGAATACTGCAGAGATATAAGAGCTAAAATCTAGTCAGGCTGAAATTAAAAATGCTGTAACTGAGATGTTAACCTGAATGGATGCCATGACAGTGAGGATGGGTGATTCAAAGGAATAAATCAGCGATACAAAAGAAGAATTAGGGAAAATAATGGAGCTGAAAAAAAGCAGGAGACAAAAATCATGGATCACGAAGGCAGACTTAGGTAACTCAACAACTTATAATGGAATAATATTCATATCATAGGACTCCCAGAAGATGAAGAGAGAGATAAAGGAGCAGAAGGTTTATGTGAGCAAATTAGGGCTGAAAACATCCCTAACCTGAGAAAGGCCACAGACATTAAAATCCAAGAAGCACAGAGATTTCCCATTAAATTCAACAAAAGCTGGCCATTGCCAAGGCATATCATAGTCAAATTCACAAAATACGCAGACAAGGAAAGAATCCTGAAAGCATCAAAGGAATAAAAGTCCTTCACCTACAAGGGAAAGCAGATCAGACTCACAGCAGATCCATCCACAGAAACTTGACAGCCAGGATTCACTGGCCGGATATATTCAACATACTGAATGGGAAAAATACTCTATCCAGCAAGGCTGCCATTCAGAAAAAAAGGAGAGATAAAGAGTTTCTCAGACAAAAGTAAAGGAGTTCGTGACCACTAAGCCAGCCCTACATGAAATATTAGGGGGACTCTTTGAGTAAGGGGGAAAATAAACAAAAGCAAGAAACTCTAGAAAGGACTGGAGAACTTCACCACAAATATCAACTTTACAGGTAACACAATGGCATTAAACTCAGATTTCAATAATCACTCTAAATGTAACTGGACTAAATGCTCGAATCAAAAGACACAGGGTATCAGAATGGGTTAAAAAAAAAAAAACCAAGACCCATTTATATGCTGCCTACAAGAGACTCATTTTAGACCTAAAAACAATTGCAGATTGAAAGTGAGGGGATGGAGAACCATCTATCATGTTAATGGACACCAAAAGAAAGCCAGAGTAGCCATACTCATATCAAACAACTAGATTTTAAACCAAACACTGTAACAAGGGTTGAAGGATACTATATCATAATTTAGGGGTCTATCCCTCAAGAAGATATAGCAATTGTAAATATTTATACCCTCAACTTAGGAGAACCCAAATATATAAAACAATAACAAACTTATCTCACTGACAACGACACAATAATAGTAGAGGACTTCAATATCCCCCTTACAGCAATGGACAGATCACCTAACCAGAAAATCAACAAGGAAACAGCCACTTTGAATGACACACTGGACTGGATATACTTTAATATATCCAAAACATTCCATCGAAGGCAGTCAAATACACATTCTTTTCAAGTGCACACAGAATATTCTACAGAATAGATCACATACTGGGTCACAAATAGCCCTCAACAAATACCAAAAGATTGAGATCATACCATACATATTTTCAGACTGCAACGCTATGAAACTTACCACAAGAACAAATTTGGAAAGACCACAAATACTTGGAGTAAAGAACATCCTACTAAAGAATGAATGGGTTAACCGGGACATTAAAGAGGAAATGTAAAAGTACAAGAAGCAAATGAACATGAAGCATGACAGTCCAAAACCATGAAGACGCAGCAAAGGCAGACCTAAGAAGGAAGTATATTGCAATTCAGGCCTATCTCAAGAAGCAAGAACGGTCTCAAATGCACAACCTAACTTTAAACCTAAAGGAGCTGGAAAAGGAACAACAAATAAAGCCTAAAACCAGCAGAAGGGAAATAAGAAAGATTAGAGCAGAAATAAATGATCTAGAAACAAATAAACAAAACCCCCACAATAGAACAGATCAATGAAACTGAGAGCTAGTTCTTTGAAAGAATTAACAAAATTGATAAACCCTAGCCAGATTTATCAAAAATAAAAGAGAACGGATCCAAATAGATAAAATCAAAAACAAAAGGGGAGGGATCACAATCAACACCACAGAAATACAATTATAAGAGAATGTTATGAAAAATTATCTGCCAACAAACTGGGTACCCCAGAAGAAATGGATAAATTCCTAGAAGCATACAAACTATGAAAATGAAACAAGAAGAAATCGAAAATTTGAACAGACCCATAATCAGCAAACAATCAAAACAGTATAAAAAAATCTCCCAACAAACAAAAGTCCAGGGCCAGATGGCTTCCTAGGGGGAATTCTACCAGACATTTAAAGAACAGTTAATACCTATTCTTCTCAAGCTGTTCCAAAAAACAGAAACAGAAGGAAATCTTCCAAACTCATTCTACAAGGTCTGCATTACCTTCATTCCAAAACCAGACAAAGAACCCACTAAAAAGGAGAATTCCAGGGCAATATCCCTGATGAACACGAAAGCAAAAAGTCTCAACAAGAGACTAGTAAATCGATGGGGTGCCTGGGTGGCTTAGCTGGTTGAATGTCTGAGTCTTAATTTTGGCTCAGGACATGATCCCATAGGGTCCAAGGATTGAGCCTCGAATCGAGTGCCATGTTGAGTGTGGAGCCTGCTTAAGTTTCTCCCTCTCCCACTGCCCCTTCTCCCCTGCTCAAATGCACGCATGTTCCTCTCTCTAAATTAAAAATTTTAAAAAGAAGGGGCACCTGGGTGGCTTAGTCGGTTAAGTGTCCGACTTTCACTTAGGTCATGATCTCGCGGTTCGTGGGTTCGAGCCCCGTGTCAGTCTCTGTGCTGACTGCCAGCTCAGAGCCTGGAGCCTATTTCAGAGTCTGTGTCTCCCTCTCTCTCTCTGACCCTCCCTGCTCACGCTGTCTCTCTCTCTCTCCTAGAAATAAATAAAAAAAAAAAATTAAAAAAGAAACAAGATATTACTAGATTGAATTCAACAGTGCATTTAGAGAATTATTCTCTACAATCAAGTGGGATTTATCCCTGGGCTCCAGGGGTGGTTCAATATACATAACTCAATCAAAGTGATACACTACATTAATAAAAGAAAGGATAAGAACCATATGATCCTTTCAATAGATGCAAAACAAGCACTTGACAAAATATAACATCCATTCTTGATAAAAACCCTCAATAAAGTAGGGAAAGATGGAACATACCTCAACACGTAAAAGCCATATATGAAAGACCCACAGCTAATATCATCCTCGATGTGGAAGAATAGAGAGCCTTTCCCCTACGGTTAGGAACAAGTCAAGGATGTTCACTCTCACTATTACTATTTAACATAGTTTTGGAAGTCTTAGCCTCAGCAATCCAAATAACAGAAAGAAATAAAAAGCATCCACATAACAAGGAAGAAGTTAAACTTTCACTATGTGCAGATCACATGATACTCTATATAGAAAACCCAGAAGACTCCATCAAAAAATTACTAGAACTAATACATGAATTCAGCAAACTCATAGGACATAAAACCAATGTACAGAAATTGGTTGTATTTCTGTACACCAACAATGAAGCAGTAGAAAAACAATTAAGGAATTAATCCCATTTGCAATTGCACCGAAAACAATTAGATACCTTGGAATAAACCTAAGCAGTGAAGTAAAACGTGTACTCTGAAAACTATAGATCTTTTATGAAAGAGATTGAAAAGCACACAAAGAAATGGAAAAGCATTCCATCCTCATGGATTGATAGAACAAACGCTGTTAAAATGTCTATACTACCCAAAGCAATCTACACATTTAATGCAGTCTCCATCAAAATACCACCAGCATTTTTCACAGAGTTAAAACAAACAATCCTAAAATTTGTATGGAACCACAAAAGACCATGGATAGCCAAAGCAATCCTGAAAAAGAAAAATAAAGCTGGAGGCATCACAATTCTGGATTTCAAGCTACGTTATAAAGCTGTAGTCATCAAGACAGTATGGTACTGGCAGAAAAACAGACAGATAGATAAATGGAACTGAATAGAAAACCCAGAAGTGGATCCACAACTATATGGTCGACTAGTCTTTGACAAAGCAGGAAAAAATATCCAATGGAAACAAGACCGTCTCTTCAACTAATGGTGTTGGGAAAACTGGATGTCAACATGCAGAAGAATGAAACTGGACCACTTTCTTACACCGCATACAAAAATAAACTCGGGGCACCTTGGTGGCTCAGTTGGTTAGGCATCCGACTTTGGCTCAGCTCGTGATCTTGTGGTTCATGGGTTTGAGCCTCGCATAGGCTCTGTGCTGACAGCTCAGAGCCTGGAGCTGGCTTCAGAAACTGTGTCTCCGTCTCTCTCAGCCCCTGCCCTGCTCATGCTCCGTCTCTTTC
>NW_027528640.1:6217854-6265296 GCF_008692635.1 Crocuta crocuta
CAACTTCAAAAAAAAAAAAAAAAAAAAATATATATATATATATATATATACACATAAACATTAAGAAAAAATTTTTTAAATAAACTCAAACTGGATAAAAGACCTAAATGCAGGACAGGAAACTATCAAAATCCCAGAGGAGGACACAGGCAGTAATGACTTTGACCTTGGCTGGAGCAACTTCTACTAGCCACACTGCCAGAGGCAAGGGAAACAAAAGCAAAAATGAACTATTGGGATCTCATCAAGATAAAAAGCTTCTGCAAAGCAAAGGAAACAATCCACAAAACTAAAAAAATGGTCTATGGAATGAAAGAAAATAATTGCAAATGACATATCAGATAAAGGGTTAGTATCCTAAGTCTATAAAGAACATAGCAAACTCAACACCCAAAAGCTAAATAGTCCAGTTAAGAAATGGGCAGAAGACACAGACATTTTTTCCAGAGAAGACATCCAGATGGCTAAAAGACATGAAGAGATGCTGAATTATCACTCTTTATTAGGGAAATACAAATCAAACCATGGTGAGATACCACCTCACACTTGTCAGAATGGATAACATTAACAACTCAGACAACAACAGATGTTGGCAAGGATGTGGAGAAGAAGGACCTCTTTTGCACTGCCGGTGGGAATGTAAACTGGTGCAGCCACGCTGGGAAACAGTATGAAGTTCCTTCAGAAACTTAAAAATAGAACTACCCTATGATCCAGCAATTGTACTACTTACTAGGTATTTACCCAAAAGATACAAAAATACAGATTTGAACATTTGTACATGTTTATAGCAGCATTATCAACAAAAGTCAAGTTATGGAGAAAGCCCAAATGTCCATCAGCTGATCAATAGATAAAAAAGATGTGATACACACACACACATGCACATACACACACTGGAATATTACTCAGCATTCAAAAAGAATGAAATCTTGCCATTTGCAACAACATGTATGGAGCTGGAGTGTATTATGCTAAGCAAAATAAGTCAGTCAGAGAAAGACAAATATCACATGATTTGACTCATATGAGGGCTTTAAGACACAAAACAAATGAACATATATGAGGGGGGAAAAAGAGAGGGAAACAGACCATGAGTGATTCTTAAAGCTAGAGAATAAATGGAGGGTAAATGGACAAGGTGGTTGGGAGACGGGCTAGACGGCTGATGGGGATCAAGGAGGGCACCTGTTATGATGAGCACTGGGTGTTGTATGTACATGACAAATCACTGAACTCTACTCCTGAAACCAATATATGTTAACTAACTAGAATTCAAAGTTTGAACAGAACAAGAAGGAATAAAAACCCTGAATAGAACAATAAAAAATAAGGAGATTAAATCAATAGTGAAAAAACTTCCAATAAAGACAAGGCCTAAATCAGATGGGGCTTCACACGTGAATTCTGCCAAACATTCAAAGAGGAATTAATACCCATCCTTCCTAAATGTTTCCAAAAACTGGAAGAAGAGGGAACATTTCCAAACTAATTTTATGAGGCCAGCATCATCCTAATATTCAAACCAAGCAAAGACAATCCAAGAAAAGAAAATGACAGGCAAATATCCCTGAAGAGTATAAATGCAAAATCCTCAACAAAATTGCATCAAAACAAATTAAACAGAACATTAGAAGGATCAGACACCATGACCAAATGGGACTTATCTCTGGGATGTAAGGATGGTGGAGCATATGCAAATGAATCAACATGATACCCCACATTAACAAAATGAAAGTAAAAGCTTATATGGTCATCCCAATAGACACAGAAAAAGCACCTGATAAAGTTCAACATCAACTCATGTTTAAAATTCTCAACAAAATAGATGTAGGAAGAGCTTTCCTCAATACTATACAGATCATGTATGAAAAACCCACAGCTAACATTGTAATCTATAGAGGAAAACAGAAAACTTTCCCTCTGAGATCAGGTAGAAAAGCAAGGATTCCCACTCTCACCACTTCTGCTCAACATAGTACTGGAAGGCCTCGCCAGAGCAATGAAGCAAGAAAACGAAAATAAAAGACATCAAATCAGAAAGGAAGAAGTAAAATTATCTCTGCAGATGACATGACCCTATACAACACAACAAAAACTCTGTTAGAACTAGTAAGTGAGTTGAATAACACTGCAGGATACAAAGTCAATACACAAAAATCAGCCAAATTTCTAAACACAAACAATGAACTATCTGAAAGGAAAGAAAGAAAACAATTTTATTCACAACAGTTACAAAAGAATAAAATATTTAAGGATAAACTTAACTAAAGAAGTGAAAGACCTGTACCTTGAAAATTATAACATTGAGGAAGGGGATTAAAGGTCACAGATAAATGGAAAGAGATACTGTGTTCATGCATTGGAAGAATTAATATTTGTGAAATATCTATATTATCCAAAGTCAACTACAGATTAAATGCAATCCGTATCAAAATCCCAAAGACATTCTTTACAGTAAAGGAAAAAAATTTGTATAATTGATATGTAACCAAAAAGACCCCAGATTGACAAAGTGATCTTGA
The DNA here is from genome assembly GCF_008692635.1 of Crocuta crocuta. Classification (NCBI taxonomy): domain Eukaryota; kingdom Metazoa; phylum Chordata; class Mammalia; order Carnivora; family Hyaenidae; genus Crocuta; species Crocuta crocuta. Next base: position 6,220,380 of record NW_027528640.1, read on the forward strand.
ATAAGAATAACAATCACCTTATAATGAACTCTCATCAGATATTTAACTATGGCCTTTTTAAAAAAGGCTTTTGTCATTTGCATACAGTTACTGTTTTTCTCTGATGTTTTGGTAAAAAGCATTCCTGCAAAAGCCCTTCACCTTCAAGAAAATTCACGGGAAAGACTTTGTCAGGTTCTGATAACTAAGATCAATTTGCTTTCATGTGGGAGGGACAATAATAAGCTTTTCAAGTGCTTCCCCAAGGTTACCTGCAGAGCCCCACCCTATGTCATCTGTCCCTGTTTGCCCTCCCCATATCTGTGAAATGGGCCCATTACATTGATGATATAATGTCAACATGTGAAGGTTTGCCTCTGCTGCACGACACCCTGCAAGCTTTCCTGGAACATGTGTGAGGGAGAGGAACAGTGAACCCACAGAAATTCAAGGTCCAGGCACTGCCATAAGGTTTTGGGAATCATTTCATTGCTAAGACCCCTGTTGTTCCAGAAGCCGTGATGGATAAGGTGCAAGCCCGTCCCACCCCTAGCAATGTGAAAGAGGTGCAAGGCTCTGTAGGAATTTGGGGGTTTGGGAGGACTTTTAAGAAAGAGTGACCCCACACTGCTGTGCCCAGGTGGGCACCTGTTGTCAAGGATGCCGGAGTGTGACTTGCCGTTAATTTAGTAACGACATGTTCTGTTTGTTTTCAACACTGCTCAAGGCAACGGCCAAGGGAGTCTGGGGCCATGAACTAGGGATCCCAACTACCATCTGAGGTTGCCTCAATGACAAAGCGCTGAAATAGTGGGTGTGGAGCAGAGACCATGTGGATGGTGTATGTGACTGCACTCGGTTATGGCCTCTAACATCTAAGAGCCGGTGAGTAGGTGCAGAGATCCACCGGTCTGGTAGTCCCCACAACGAGCCTTCCGTGTAAGTTCTCTTGCTCATGAAAACCTGCCACCTGATCCATCTGCACTGGTCTGCCTTTGGTCTCTCCCTAGCCTCTGAGTATGAGTACCAGTTTCAGATGGTGAGTACTCAGGGTACGAGTACCAGTACCTGGAAAGCTCCTGAGGAGCTTACGAACTAACAAACTTTCAGGTTTCAAAACATATTACAAAGCTGGATAGTCTCTTCCAAAAGTGGTGTTAGAGGGGCGCCTGGGTGGCTAAGTCAGCTGAGTGTCCGACTTCGGCTCAGGTCATGATCTCACAGTTTGTGAGTTTGAGCCCCACGTCAGGCTCTGTGCTGACAGCTCATAGCCTGAAGCATGCTTCGGATTTTGTGTCTCCCTCTCTCTCTCTCTGACTCTATCCTGCTCATGCTGTCTCTCTCTCTCAAAAATAAAGATTGAAAAAAAATTTTTTTTAAACCGGTGTTAGAAAAAGTAGGTATCCACATGCAGAAACCGGATACTCACACACAGAAGAATAACGATGGGTCCTTCTCTCACACTACAGGAAAATAGCAACTGAAAAATGGGTTAAAGACTTAAATGTAAAATCAGAAGCATAAGACTTCTGGACGAAAGCATAGAGAAAAAGCTGCTTGACCTTGGTCTGGGCTATGATTTTTTTGATATGACACCAAAAACAAAGGCAACAAAAGCAAAAGTAGGCAAGTGGAATTGCATCAAAGTATAAGGGTGCCACACAGTAAACAATGAACAAAATTCAAAGGCAACCTACAGAATGGGAGAAAATACTGGCAAACCATATATTGGAAAGGGGTTAAGATCCAAAAGATATAACTCATCTGTTCAATTGCAAAAAATCGAATAACCCCATTAAAAAAAACAGACAAAGGACTTAAATAAAAATTTTTTTCAAAGAAGGTATACAAAAAGGAGCCCCTGGGTAGTTTAGTTAGCTAAGTGTCCAGCTTCAGCTCAGGTCATGATCTCACAGTTTGTGAGTTTGAGCTCCATGTCAAGATCTATGCTGACAAATCAGAGCCTGGAGCCTGCTTTAGATCCTGTCTCCCCCTCTCTCTGCCCCTCCCTGACTCGCATTCTATCTCTCCCTCTTTCAAAAATAATAAACATAAAACAAATTAAAAAAAAAAGTCACATGCTCCAGTGACTGAGCCATCCAGGTGCCCCTATTAAACATTGTTTTTAACCAAATAAAAATGAAAACATAACACATCAAAATTTGTGGAATACAGACAAATCACTACTTGGATGAAATTTTTTAACTTTAGATATTTATGTGTTAAAAAATGGACAAAGAATTTGATTATTTGGCAGAAAAGCTAAAGTAAAGGACCACTGGGGTGCCTGGGTGGCTTAGTCGGTTAAGCGTCCGACTTTCGCTTAGGTCATGATCTCGCGGTTCGTGGGTTTGAGCCCCGCGTTGGGCTCTGTGCTGACTGCCAGCTTGGAGCCTGGAGCCTGTTTCAGTCTGTGACTCCCTCTCTCTCCGACCCTCCCCTGCTCACGCTGTCTCTCTCTCTCTCCTAGAAATAAATAAAACATTAAAAAAAATAATAATAAAGGACCACTAAACCAATACATGTTTATCAATGATATTTACAATCACAGAAACGGAAATCAATACATCACTTGTTTCAGATGAAAAAAATGTGGATAATGTTAAGTGTTGGTCAGGACTTTGGGATGTGGTAGCTTTATTTATTAGCACAGTGATTTTGGAGTAGAGTTTAATAAAATTGCAAATGTCGAAATCTACTTGTAGATACATGCCCTGTAAACACTCTTTCACAAGTGCACAAAGAAGCCAGGATAAAATGTTTATTTCAACACAGTAGCAGTGAAAATGGAAATCTATTTGCATTTGGGGACTGATAATTTAAAAACCACAATATATTATACAATGGGTGGTATATTCACAAATGGAATAGGACACTACAGTTGAATAAAGAAATTTGAACTACATCTGTCAGAATGGATACTCCCTACACAGAATGTTAAATGAACACACAAATTAGTATAATAGAAAAATGATGCAGATGTAATGTTCAGAAGCACAGAACAATAGGAAAAGAGGCAATGAAGATGGAGAAACTTGGATGGGAGGTTTCAGAACAACCTCACCTCTGGGAAAGACAGCAGAGGAACAGACTCTAGAAAGACCACAAGGGGTGGGTGGTGTTTCCCAACGGTTTCTTCATGCTTTTCATTGTAGATTTCATCTTAAGATATGGGCAAAATGTCAGCCACGTGAATGTTTATTTATATGCTTTCCTATTTGAGTGAAATATTTCATAATAAAATGAACAAATAAAAAACAAAACAAAAACTTTTATAGGCATATGAACCACTTGAGAACCTTGTTCAAATGCAGATTCTGATTCAGAGGTGGGGCCTGAAATTCTGCATTCTAACAAGCTCACAGGTGACAAGGATGCTCTTGGTACACAGGGCACACTTGTATTCTCTTTAATTTCTGTGTCGAATCCTGGAATGGAAAGAAATTTCTAGGTGATTCTAATGTGTAGCCACCAAGGTTGAGAACCACTGGTCTAGTGAAAAAGTCATGAGTTCAAAGCATCTAAAGATAGGAGCTGCCTGTAAATGGCGTCCTCAAATGAACAAAATGATAATCCTGATGTTAACACTGTTAAAAAATTAAATTGTTGACCAGAACATATTTGATGAACCACCCACTGAGTGCTATACATAAATACTGGTTAGGGAATTCAGAGGGGAGCTCTGTTAGGTTGGGGGACTTCAGACGTGGAGGACATGGATGAAGATGGGGCAGGACTCTGTCCTCCCAGAGTCCCAGGTGTGGTATGAGCATAGGAGACAGAGGGAGTGAGCAGCTGAGCTGAGGACAGCTCTATTCCTCTCGAACGGTGCTTTTTCTGGAATCGAAAGCCCCCTACCTTCTCGTTCATGCCGCTGGCCAGACAAGGTTGCTTTGCAACTGTACACAATCAACATGCTTGCTATTTTCCCACCTACTATAATCTCACGTCTGTGTTTCACTTCTGCCTTGTCCAACTGTGTTATTGGGAGCTCTCGAATTCCCATTTTAGAAGGTTAAGGTTCTTAGGCCTTTTCTTATTTAAAACTGTTATAGGAAGCTTCAGGTGTGTTGTGGTGTGGGTCCACGACAGGGGATCTGTCCTTTGCCTGGAATACCTTTCCTCCTCACCCCTACTGGATTCCCTCATCCACCCTCCTTCCCATCTTAGCACTCCTCAGGGGAGCCTTTGGCAAAAGATCATGGTATTTTAGAAAGAACTCAGATTCTCCGGGAAAGTCAGTTAACCTCCAATACCATATGGCAGTTTTAAAGGTATGTCCACAAATTCTTGGATATTCCTCCCTAAAGAAAAGGGGCTCAGTTCACCTTTCCTTAGTGCGGGCTGGACTTAGTGACTCATCTCTAAGAAGTGGATGTGACAGAAGCGATGGAATGACACTTCTGAAGTTAGGTTTCTAAGAGACTGTGGCCTCTGTCTGGCGATAAATGCTGTCTTTGCTCTCAGCTTCCTCACGCCAGGGGGACCAGCTGTCATGCTGTGAGGCAGCCTGCGGAAAGGCAGGTGGTGAGGAACTGAGGACCACCAGTAGCCATGGGAATAAGCCCGGCAGAAAATCCCCTCCAGTCGTCCCTCCAGAGGACCGCTTCCTGGGTGACACCCTGATTGCAGCCTCCCAGGGGAGTCTGAGGCAGAAGCACCCAGCTGAGCTCCTCGGCCCCTGACCCCACGGAGGCTGTGAGATGATGTTTGTTTCTTACATTGTTAAGTTTGGGGCAGTGTCTATACTGAGTACCAGAAAGGAAAGGAATGCAGTGCCAGGGCGAATCCATGGATCAGTGGGCCCGACAGAAATGAGGTGTGTGTGTGTGTGTGTGTGTGTGTGTGTGTGTGTGTGTCTTTAAAATATATCTCGCTTCTTTGGAGGCGAAAAATGAATTTTAGAAACAGCCAACCAGGTTTTTTGTTGTTATTGAACCCGTTTGAGAACACTTAGGTACGCCCCCCGCACCCCCCCAAACACAGAGTCACACTCCTAAGAGAGCGGAGGACAGTAGCTCAGAAGGTAAGAGGGAGACTGGATGAGCCATGGGAAGTACCCTAAGTTAGAGCCATCTGGTGTTAAAGGACGGAAACCCAATGCAAGTGAATAAGCGAACAATGAAATTTATTGGTTCACGTGTACGGGAAGCCTTGGGGTAGAATGGCTCCAAAACTCTTGTTTTACGGTCTCAACTGATGTCACTTGTTTTCTTTTTTCTTTTTCTTTTTTTTTAAATGTTTTATTTATTTCTAGGAGAGAGAGCAGGGGAGGGTCAGAGAGAGAGGGAGTCACAGACTGAAACAGGCTCCAGGCTCTGAGCTGGCAGTCAGCACAGAGCCCGACGTGGGGCTCGAACCCACGAACCACGAGATCATGACCTAAGCGAAAGTCGGACGTTTAACTGACTAAGCCACCCAGGCACCCCCCCCTTTTTTTTTTAATGGATGTCACTTGTTTTCTGTCCCCTCATCACCTCCAGCTATGTTTCATGCTTTATCTTCTCCAGGGGCACATGGCTTTTTCGGCCACCAGCAGCCCAACTTCTCATCCCAAGTTTACCTCCTTTAGGGGAAGAGCACATCTCTCTGATGTCTATTTTTTTTTTAAGATTATTTATTATTAATTTTGAGAGAGAGAGAGACAAGAGAGGGAGGAGCAGAGAGAGAGGGAGAGAGAGAATCCCAAGCAGGCTCCACAGTCAGCACAGAGTCTGACTCACAGCTCGATCCCATGAACCATGAGATCATGACCTGAGCCAAGATCAAGAGTTAGGCACTTAACCCACTAAAGCCACCCAGGTGCCCCACTCCTGACATCTATTAATCCAACCTTGGGAACACTCGAATTAACCAGCTTGGGTCATGATCATTTGTGGGAAGTAGGGTTGGGGGTTGGGGGTCAGTGAATATGCTGTGAGTGACAGGCTTGCCTGAACCACAGAGAGAGAAGGTAATTGCCTGAGGGACATGAAAGGAGTGACACAGGGCTGGGCAAACAAAACTATAACCACCGCATGACCCTCTGGAGGCGTGACCGAATCAAGCCATTCTAAATACGTGCTTGCTGTTCTTAAGGTGCTTCAGAGAGATGCAACTAGGGGTTTAGCCAGGAAGTAGATTTTCTTCTAGAAACTTCCAGACATGAAAGGCAAAATTACTGGCAAATCCCTGGAGGGCATGGCAGGCCCTCAGGCCTTTTCTACTTAGAGCCATCTACTTGTTAAGTGTGAGAAGCTGACTGACCTCCACTGAGCAGGAGAGAAGAATTAGGTCAATTTGCCCTTATATTTTGGAGAACGCTCATTTGGAGTTTCAAAACACAGGGAGATGAAGGATGTAAGAATGTGTGGAGGTGGTTAGACATCTGCTGAAGTTTATTCTTAAGCAAGTTTGAGTTGGCATGCAGGCTTATGCAACCAAGAGATCCTAATAAAGTTGGTTTTGAAAAGATCCAGATTTTTCTATCAGAAATATGGTAAATGAGATGTAAGTGATTTTATTAAACTTTGTATTACAGATTAAAATACTCTGCATGGGAAGGTGAGTTCAAGAGCAAATCTATGCAAAAATGTACCAAATGAATACTGCATATTCAGCAACATACTGTGTTGGAATTGAACGAAACAGTCTTTAGAGATGCTATGTAACTGGCTTTCTTGTAAATGAGAACAAGCATCTTTTCATGTTTAGAGGCTGTATTTCTTCTGCTGTGGGTTGCCTTTTAAAATTCTGCTGTCTTTTTTTGGAGAATGAGTTTGTTAGCAATTTGTTTTTAGATGAAAAATATAAACATATCTGTCATATACAATACATACCTTTTTCCCCATCTTGTTACACTGTTTTTTATATATACAAGTAAGTTTTAGACTTTTATGTATTTAAACTGATTCATATCTCTTTTTATGGATTATATCTTTTTTATTTATATCTTTTTTATTTATTTTTATTAATTTATATCTTGTTTATTTGTTTATTTTTGATAGAGAGAAAGAGCCAGCGAGAGGCAGAGAGAGAGGGGGACAGAGGATCTGAAGCAGGCTGTATGCTGACAGCCAAGAGCCTGATGTGGGGCTCAAACTCACAAACTGCGAGGTTGTGAGCTGAGCCAAAGTTGGATGCTTAACTGAGCCACCCAGGTGCCCTTTTTTTATGGATTATCTCTTTGCACTTGTAATTAGCAAAGCTTCCCAATCCAAAATAGAGTGAATAGTCAGTTATATTTTCTCAGTTATTTTCTGATTTACTTTATCTAATTTTAAAAACTGACCTGTAAAAAAAAAAAATCAGTCTGTAATTTGGGGCATCTGGACAGCTCCATCAGTTCAGCATCTGGCTCTTGGTTTCAGCTCAGGTCATGGTCTCATGGTTTGGTTTTGGGTTGAGCTTCGTGCTGACGGTGCAGATCTTGCTTGGGATCCTCTCCACGCTCTGCCTCGCCCCCCAGACCCTACCTGCTCATGTGCATGCACTCTCTCTCTCCCAAAAATAAATAAATAAACTTTTTAAAAAGTTAAATTAAAACATGAAAATTTTTCTGTAATTCAATTTTATGTTAAGTTTAATGTGTGAAGTGGGCATCTAACTTTTTTTAGGCAGTTAATACTTTATTTTTTTCTTTCATAGTTTACTGTCATGTTGGTTTTACATTTTCCCAAATGGTTAACCAAATGTCCCTGTACTATTTATTAAATAATCCATCTTTTCTGTGTTCATCTCAAGTGCCACCTTAAGTTAAATTTTCACTGAATATTTTTGAGGTGGCAAAATTGCTCAAAACATTTATTAACAGAGAATAATGTGTTATGTAATTAGCATTTAGATTTGTATTTCAACTTCTGGATGGAAAAAATTAAGAGAAATGATAGAATCCAACATGATGAACAGTGTTTGTTGGTATTTTTGAAGTTAGAGGACTTGAAAAAAATTCTGACGTTGCTTTATTTTAGAGTAGAAGCTAGTTGCACTTGAGAACTTTATTTTCTCTTTGCATTTTCCTCTGCCATTTGCAGATTTTCTAGAGGACTTAACATCTGGTGCTGAGAATCCTTAAGCTAAGGAAGGAACTTTGCTGTCAGGAAGTTTTTCTAGGGATGTTAGATTGAGAAAGTAGCAATTGTGCATTAAAAATTTACAGAGAGATACTTGTTCCTAAGATTTTAAACTCTATCTACATAGCCCCTGTTTGGGTTGAATTATGTACCTCCCACCTAAAAAAAAAAAAAAGAGAGAGAGAGAGAGAGATTGAGAGAGAGAGAGAGAGAAATGGTGATATCCTAACTCCCAAATTTCAGAATGTGACCTTATTTGGAAATAGGGTTGTTGAAGATGTAACTAGTTAAATTAAGATGAAGTCATACCACACAAACACACAGAAAGATATTCTGTGCTCATGAATTAATTATTCAATTAATACTGTTAAAATGTCTATACTACCCAAAGCAATCTACACATTTAATGCAATCCCTATCAATATTTCCATGGCATATTTCTCAGAAATAGAACAAAGAATCCCAAAATTTATTTAGAACCACAAAAGACCCTAACTTGCCGCAGCAGTCTTGAGAAAGAAGGAAAGCTAGAGGCATCACACATCCGGATTTCAAACTATATTGCAACACTGTAGTCATCAAAACAGTATGGTATTGGCATAAATCCAGAGACACAGATCAACAATGGAACAGAATAGAGCTCAGAAATAAACCCATGCCTATGTGGCCGGTTAATTTACAACAAAGTAGTCAAGCATATATAACGGGGAAGGGACAGTCTCTTCAAAAAATGCTGCTAGGAAACTGGACAGCCACATGCAGAAGAATGAAACTGGACCCCTATCTTAAACCATACACAGAAATGAACTCAAAATAGATTAAAGACTTGAACATAAGACCTGAAACCATAAGATTCCCAGAGCAAACATAGCTGGTAAAGTTCCTTGATGTCAATTTTGGCGATGATTTTTTGGATCTGACACTAAAAGCAAAGGAACAAAAGCAAAAATAAACAAGTGGAACTACATTAAACTAAAAAGCTTCTGCACAGCAAAGACCATCAACAAAATGAAAAGGCAACAACCACATGGGAGAAAATATGTGCAAATCATATATCTGATAAGGAGTTAATTTATAAAATATACAACGAACTTATACAATTCAATGGAAAAAAATCCATTTAAAAATGGGCAGAGATTCTGAATAAACATTTTTTTTTCCAAAAATACACCCAGATGGCTAACACATACAAGAAAAGATGATCATCATCAGGAAAATGCAAATCAAAACCACAGTGAGATATCACCTGGTACCTATTAGAATGTCTGGTGAAAAGGACTAGAAATAACAAATGTTGGTGAGATTGTGGAGAATAGGGGACATTTGTGCCTTGCTGGTAGGAATGTGAATTGGTGTGGCCATTATGGAAAATAGTATGGAGGTTCCTCAGAAAAGGAAAAATAGAACTACCATATGATCCAGCAATTTATAATAGCCCAAACACTGAAGCACCTAAGTGTTCACTGATGGGTGAATAGATAAGGAAGATGTGAAATGTGGAAAGGAAATGGATAGAGGAAATATTTACAGGTATACGTATATGTATGTATGATCTCCCTTATATGTGTAATCTGAAAAACAAACTAACTGATACCTGAAGTAGTTGATACAGAGAACAGATTGGTGGGTCGCCACAGGCAGAGGAATGGGGAATGGGTGAAATGGGTGAAGGGCATCAAAAGGTATGACTTCTAGTTATAAAACAAATAAGTCATGGGGATATAAGGTAGAGCACGCTGATTATAGCTAATAAGACTGTACTGTATATTTGAAAGTTCCTGAGAAGGCAAATCTTAAAAGTTATCATCACAAAGGGAAAAAGAATCATAACCATGTATGGTATGGATGTTAACCAGATCTGTCGTGGTGATCATTTCTCAGTATATTCAAAGATTCAATCATGTTGTATACCTGAAACTAATATAATGTTGTATGTCAATTCTATCTCAATAAAAAGGATGAGGTCATTTGGGAGAAGGGTGGGCTCTTAATTCAGTATGACTGGTGTCCTCATATGAAGGTGTCACGTCAAGACTGCCATCTGACAGTAAAGGCAGAGACTGGAGTTGCATAGCCATAGCCAAGGAACACTTTCTTACAAGTGCACTCTATGTCAGTGGTGGCTAAGTGGCCAATGTGTGCTGTTGGCAAATTACCAGAAGCTAAGAAGAGGGTAGGAAGGATTCCCCTCCAGATTTCAGAGGGAACATGCGTCTGTGGACACACCTTGAGTTCAGCCTTCCAAGCATCCAGTTTTGGGGACTTTGTTACAGGAGCCCTAGTACACTGATATATCCCTCATGAAATTTAATGGCCTCATGGTTTCTGACAGCAAAATGCCCAGTGACATCTTTGATTTGAGTTTTGCCAAGTGTTGAACTCTCATGGATAATATAACTGAATATGAGAAGATACTTGCTAAGCCCAGCCCCAGTGACCCCATGGAATCTAAGGAGATGTTAAGCAGACCCTTAAAGTCAGAGCTAGAACCGTGGTTAATAGCCTAGACGGTTAAAGCCAGGTGTCAGGACGCGGAGCCCTTTCCTGCGTTGTGATCTTGAGCGAGTTATTTAACTTCTTGGGGCCTGTGTCCTCTCAACTGTAAGTAAAATATCTACCACCTAAGCTTGTTGTGAGGATGGGCCGAGCTACTCAATGCAAAAGTGCTTACACCAGTACTGGACACACAGCAGTCAAATAATACATGTCATCTTCATCGTTGCTGTTGTTATTAGTATCCTCATTTCTTACAAGTACCTGAGGGGGGCGGGGAGGCTTTGGATGAGGGGCCATCGCACTGTTGCAATAGCTGAAGACTCACAATGATGTCATCATTTTGCAATCGCACTCTGGCCACATGACAAGACTGTGGCCATGGTTTGTACCCTAGGTCACCATGATGTCCACGTACGGGTCTCTGTGGACTGAACTGTGTCTCTCCTCCCCTGGTTCATATATTAAAGCTCTAACTCCACTGTGATTGTCCCTGGAGGTAGGGTCCTTGAGAGTTAATTAAGGTTAAAAGAGCTTGTAAGAGTGAGGCCCTAATCTGAAAGGACTTTGGCCTTAGACGAGGAAGAAATCTCTCACTTTCTGTTCATTCTCTTTCTGTCTGTGCCGCTGCAGCACGGGAGGACACAGGAAGGAGGTAGCCGTCTGCAAGCCAGGAAGATCTCACCAGAAACCTCCCACGCTAGCAGCCTGATCTGAGAATTCCAGCCTTCGAACTCTGAGGAAAGCAATGTCTGTTGTTCAAGCCCCCCAGTCTCTGGTGTTTTGTGTGGCAGCCCGTGCCGATACATACACTTAACACTCCCAGGGCTAAATATACCCCCTTCTTGGGAACGGGCCAGGTGGCGCTCCCTGCCTTGCACCCCAAGCTCCAAATCGAGAGTGCTCCAGGGCCCTCTTCTTTGCTCCATCTCCATCCTGTACTTGGACCTTTGACCTTGACCGGGCCCAGGGCTGGAGACAACATGTGGCCACTGGTGATGCTCGAACCCTGTCCTCTCTTCCCTCTGCTGTGGGCTCATATGGCCAAGTGCCTTCTTCATGACTCCACTCAGATAAACAATAGGCATTTCAAAATATTTAAAAGTCCAAAAGACTTGATTAAACAGCTCCCTCTTGCCAACCCTGCCTCAGGGGTGCAGACATCCCCACCTAAAAGTCGTCCTCCGCTTCCATTTCCTTATCCCCTCTGCCCACGCCCAATCCAGCAGAATTGACTGTTTATGCTGTCTCCGTCTCCGGCTTTCAGTGTCACCACCCCAGGCTCAGCCATGATGATCTCTTGCTGCAGTCCTCTAAACGGCCTCCCTGTGTGTCTATAATCTTTGACTCTGTCTTATCGTCTTTTCTCCACCCAGCAGTCAGAGTTCCCTTTTTTTTAAAATGTTTGTTTATTTTTGATAGAACCAGCGAGCAAGCAGGGGAGGGGCAGAGAGAGAGAGAGGGAGACACAGCATCTGAAGCAGGCTGCAGGCTCTGAGCTGGCTGTCAGCACAGAGCTTGATGTGGGGCTCGAACCCACGAACCGTGAGATCATGACCTGAGCCGAAGTCGGATACTCAACTGACTGAGACACCCAGGTGCCCTCAGAGTTCCCTTTTCTAAATGTGATCTTCTACTAAAAATCATACATATAAAGAACTTGAGGAGACAAAGGGATCAAGAAACAATGTCACCAAAACCAAACAATCCCAAACCCTAAACTTTACGTCCCATAAACATTTTTCCAGAGAAACTATTCTTTTTTTTTTTAAACATTTTATTTATTTATTTATTTTTTAAATTTTTTTAAATTTATTTCTAGGAGAGAGAGAGAGAGAGACAGCGTGAGCAGGGGAGGGTCAGAGAGAGAAGGAGTCACCGACTCTGAAACAGGCTCCAGGCTCTGAGCTGGCAGTCAGCACAGAGCCCGACGCGGGGCTCGAACCCACGAACCGTGAGATCATGACCCAAGCGAAAGTCGGATGCTTAACCGACTAAGCCACCCAGGTGCCCCGCCAGAGAAACTATTCTTAATGCTTGAGCTCACAGTTATCTTATTTTGGAGGGATTATGTTTATGAAGGTGTAACTGACATAGAGTAAAGTTCACCAATTAATTCACCTTTTAAGGTATACAATTCAATGACTTGTGACAAATATAGATAGTCCTGTGGCCACCACAATCGAGGTATAGCATGTTGATTTCCTTTATTCACAAAGTTATATTTTAAAACACAAACTGAATCACGTCAGCCCTTTTGGTAAAAGGCCGTCAGTGACCTTCCCTGAATCTGAATCGAATGCAACCCCCTTCTCCAAGCTCTCAAAGCCCTGCAGGGCCCACTTCTGTTTCCTTTTGTGAACATGCTAATAACAAGCCCCCTCACTCAGCCCAGCCCGTGTGTGTGTGTGTGTGTGTGTGCGCGCGCGCGCGCGCGCCCATCCTTCCTTAAGGTTGCTCACCTTGCTGTTCTTTTATCTAAACCGATCTTCCCCTGATGCTCCATCCATGATCTCACCCTTTCCGATCTTCTCTAAAGTGGTTTCCCCTCACCCCAAGTGAGTGCCAATCATTTCATCCTGCTTATTTCCTATCACAGTTTGGAATGATTTTGTAATCTTGTCTCTTTGCTTATTCATGTCTTGGGCCACCAGAATGCAAGTGAGAGGAAGGCTGGGACCTTCGTCCATCTTACATAACACTATATCCCACCCACCCCACCCCCAGCTCCCAGGCTTTTACCTGAGCACACAGAAGGTGCTTTATATTAGACTGAACCATTTGGAATTGCTAATAGATGATCATGTTTGACCTACAAAAATGGCAGTTTTAAATCGTTCGACACAATGAATATTTGCTGAATGAATTCATGAAGTGAATTTTACATTGCTGCCACCAGGAGACCGCAGACGGTTACATTTGTGTGCAGTTAGTCTGTGCTTGCTGTGTTCACGGGACCACTTTTAACTGTAAATCCCCTCCAGAAGCAGCACTCTAGTTTCCAAATCATAGTTCTCTATTATGAAAACACTTCTTCCCTGATGCAGATGACGCTAGTAAACACAAAACTTAAAGATGACACCCCTTTGAGAACATTTACTAAAAGAAATGGAACTTTCTGTGGTGCTGTGGTGCATTTGCTTGACACACATCTTAACACACAATAAAATCCACCCATTTCAGATGCTTAGCTGCATGTACTATGGTAAAGTCGTTACTGCCATCACACCCATGACAAAGAATTTTCCACCATGATAAAAAGTTCTTTCCTTTTAGAAGATCTGTTCCCTTGTCCCCTCCCAGTCCCAGGCCTCCAGCGAGTCTGCTTTCTGTCACTGTAGCCTTGCTTTTTCTAGAATCTGCCTTTTAAGAATTTACATAAATGGGATCGTATGTGTCATCTTTTGTATCTGGCTTCTTTCACGTAGCCTAATAATTTAACATTTTATATTATTTAAATTCCAGCTAGTTAACATACAGTGTAATATTGGTTACAGGTGTTCAAAGAGTGATTCAACACTTCCGTACATCACCTGGTGCTCATCACAGCAAAGCACCCCCTCCCGCCTCCCCTCTGGTGACATCAGTTAAGTCTCTATAGTTAAGAGTCTGTTTCTTGGCCTACTGCTCTCTTTTTTCCCTTATTCTTGTTTGCTTTGTTTCCTAAATTCCACATATGGGTGAAATCCTATGGTATTTGTCTTTCTTTGACTGACTCATTTCACTTAGCATAATACTCTCTAGCTCCATTCACATCACCACAAATAGCAAGATTTCATTCTTTTTATGGCCGTAATTATATACATATAATATATATAATGTGTGTGTACATATATATATATATATCTATCTATATATATATCTCCATTCATCAGTCAGCAGATACGTAGGCTGTTTCCATACCTTGGTTATTGCATATAACGCTGCTATAAACATCAGGATGCATGTGTCCCTTTGAATTAGTATTTTGTATTTGGCAGTAAATACCTAATAATGCAATTACTGGGTCATAGGGTAATTCTATTTTTAACTTTTTGAGGAAACTCCATACTGTTTTCTAGAACGGCTACACCAGTTTGCATTCCCACCAACAATGTAAGAGGGTTCCCTTTTCTCGGCACCCTCACCAACACCTGCTGTTTCTTGTGTTTTTGATTTTAGCCATTCTGGCAAGTGTGAGGTGGCATCTCATTGTGGTTGTGATTCGTATTTCCCTGATGATGAGTGTTGTTGAACATCTTTTCATGTATTAGCCATCTGGGTGTCTTTTTTGGAAAAGCCTATTCATGCCTTCTGCCCATTTTTTAATTGGATTATGTATTTTTGGGGTGTTGAGTTTGATAAGTTGTTTATATATTTTGGATACTAACCTTCCGTCAGATATGTTATTTAGCATAATACTGTTGAGACTAATCCACTACTAGATCTGTAGTTTATTCCTCTTATTTCTGGCTAATTTTTGAGTTTCATGCTTTTCTGTGGCAGGCATCTTGTGGGTCATTCTCTGCTTCCCAGAAGGCAGGTGGTTTCCTTTTGAGGTGGTTTTGAGTGACGGCATTGAGAGGTGGTGAGGCACAGTGGGAAAGCCACTGCATGTGGCAGGACCACCCAACACACAGGCTGCCTGGACTGCTCACCTGTTAGGGGACCTTGGGCAAGTTGCGTGACCCCTCACGTGTCTCCTCAGCAGTGATTAGGAGATCAGCAGGCTGATAAGACTACCTACCTCAGGGTTTCCGTGAGCATCACAGACGCTAGCATGTGTAATGTCAGCACAGTGCCTGAAACAGGGAGGGTGCCTCATAAATGGTACCTCGGCTGGGCTTTGTGGGCTGTAGAAGATCCTGCCTCTCCACCAGGTCTCTAGCTTTCCTTTCTGTTTTCGACTCAAACCTTTTACTTGACTCAGCTGCTCAATCCCTGAATGACAAAGCTGTGGAAAGGGAAAAGAAGACCTGGATGGAGGCTTCCATTTGCTTCTTTGAGAACTAAGCTCTACATTTCCCTCATTCCGATTAGGTTGATTTGCAAGGCCTCTTGCATAAGTGACTCTGAACTTCTTCTGTGGAATCTAACTGCTGACCTACATACAATGCTTCAGGGATAAGTAACGTAATGGCTCCCAGCAACTGGCCTTCAGCCATCAAGATCACAGTCAGGGCATCCCTTTGAGCAGACCAGCAAAGTGAACGGAGGATGAAGGGGTTCCATCACCGCTACTACAATTAGATGTAAGAACAGGAGCGGAAGGACCGCAAGTGCTGGTACAATTGGTGTAGGCTGGGGGCTCCTCTCTGCATTTACTCTCCCCTCTCCAGACACTTCCGCCTGAACAGTGGAGGACAGTGGAGAGAACCTTGCCTGTCCTGTGTCTGTGGCGCTCCATATATCTGACCACTCTCCCTTTGCCTTCTGAGCTGGCTTCTTTTCCCCTCTCCTACCTTAAACCACACGCCTTTCCAAGGCTCAAGGCAACCAAAACCAATGCTTGTTTTTGTGCAGACAATTCCCAGATCTAACCATGTGGCCCAGGCCTCCACAAGATTTCACATCTTTTTACTACTATTTGATAAATATTCCACTAAATTTTTAATCTTGAATGTCCTAAACTTGACCCATGACTTCCCCTGCACACCAGTTACTATTCTGGCTCAGGTGCCTTCCTTCTGGTATCTGAGATGAGAAACAACAAAAGCCTATGTGGCATTCTTATTTCCATTGAAGGAAACAGACTATCACCATGTTTGCTGCTCATTCTTTTATTTATTGTTTTTAATGTTTTATTTATTTCTGATAGAGAGAGAGACAGCGTGAGCAGGGGAAGGTCAGAGAGCAAGGGAGACACAGAATCTGAAGCAAGCTCCAGTCTCTGAGCTGGCTGTCAGCACAGAGCCCTGTGCGGGGCTCAAACCCACGAACTGCGAGATCATGACCTGAGCTGAAGTCGGATGCTTAACCAACCAAGCCACCCAGGCGCCCCTGCTGTTCATTCTTTTAGACTCTCTCTTAAGTCCCTCTCCTCTCTCTCCTCACTGTCACCATCATCACGATGGCTAATATTTCCTGGGTGTCTCTTGCCCAGACACAGTGATGGGTATACCAGGATGATGGGTGCACCATGCTGATGGGTGCACCAACTCGCTTAATCCATACAGCCACCATATGTGCAAGTTAGTATTACCCCATGTCACAGGCGGCCCAGGTCTAACTGCTGTTGTGCAAGCTCTTTCTAGATGTCCTCTCTCCATATCCTTCTGGAATCTCACCCTTCCCCTGAAGTACTCAGGGAGTCCTCTGCTGCTTTAAAATTTTTTATTTTAATGTTTACTTATTTTTGAGAGAGAGAGAGAGAGAGAGAGACAGTGTGCAAGTNTGTGGAGCACAATCTCACAACCTTAGGACCATGACCTGAGTGAAATCAAGGGCCAGACATTCAACTGACTGAGCCACCCAGGCACCCTGGTCTCCCTTTTCACTAAATGTCCATTACCCTGAGTACTAGTGCCCCAAAGTCTGGGCAAAATTGTTCTTTGGCTGTCAGATTTATTAAAATCATTAAAAGTTAATTTTTGTCCCATTATGAGAAGGAAACATCTTGTTAGTAGTCAATTTAAAAGGTAGGAAAAAATGATCACTATCTAGACTGCTTTCTGTGTAGTGTTTACGCATACCTTTTATCTGCCTGTGTTCACCTGTGTTTGTGGTTTCCTACTATAAAATACGTATCGCCATGTTCATCACCAACATCATTTGAAATTACTGAATAATAATGTACCATCAAGTGAACTTACACATTTTCTGTATGAATGGAATAAGGGAGATAAAGTACATGAAATAAAATGAGTTATCTGACATGCAACAGGCAATACAAAGATTATCATCACATAGTACATCAATTGACTTATGTCTTATTAAAGGCTTCAAATTGAAGGAAGTCTGTTCTTTTTATTTCCCAGATTATATAGCGCAGTACTGTGCTCACACAAAATGCTCAGTCATTTTGAGGGAAATAACTTTTCCCCTTCATTATGAACTACAGCATGCTTACTGCAAAAACTCCAGAAGTTAAAGAAGAACACATTGAAGATCATCTCAGTCCTCAGAAACAGGCACTTTAAACACTATCAGTGCCTTTTCTTCGAATCTAGACTTTCCATTTTGTACATGCATGCAAGCACACACCCCAAGCTGAACACCTACAGAAACACATCTCAGACACTCAGAATTGTCCCTGACACTGTATGCAATCTTGCACAGCTCCCTCCACGGTGGAAAAGCTCTTTTGCTCTATCGGACAGAAAAGCAGTGTGCAACAGGGTCAGGCTCTCCAATGTAAGAAACCTGGTAAATATTCTCAATGTGAGAAGATAAAAATAGAAGACCTTCTGTCCTAGCAAATTAAGGCTCAAAATAAACTCATTTACCCTAGAATTGGAGGCCCAGCAAGTTAAGGGTGAGGAGCCGGTTGGGGGCATCAGCTCTTAAATTTTTCACAATTTTTTTAATGTTTACTTATTTTTGAGGGGGGGAGGGGCAGAAAGAGAGGGAGACACAGAATCCAAAGCAAGTTCCAGGCTCTGAGCTGTCAGCATAGAGCTCAACGTGGGACTCGAACCCACAAACTCCAAGATCATGACCTGAGCCAAATTCAGATGCTTAACCAATGGAGCCACCCAGGCACCCCTTAAATTTTTCACATTTTAAAGTGAAGGGTTTCTCGAGCTCCCAGCAGAACCTCTGGTGCATCCGCAGGTGGTGTGCTGCATACCACGTGCAGTTTAGAGCCAGAACAGGAAATGAGAGCCCGCAGGGGTACCAGGTACATTCAGACTCTCACCTAACTAACTGCCATGAATGACACTCCTCGTCACTCTCTGTAAGACAGATGGTTCCTATTAATAATTGGCATAGCTTTTTATTTCACATATTACTTTCTTTTCATATGGATCTTGAAAAAGTCACAGATAAAAGCCACATTCATTTCCTAATACTTAACAATAACTAGTTAGAGAAGCCTAATATCTTCTCATATTTTTGTCTTGCTCCCGTCTTATGATTTCCCAAAATAGATATATTTTTGGAAGAAAAAGAGTTCACGGGCAAAATGTCAGACTTTTCTTGATTCAGTTAATAATATTTCTGCTTTTGCTTAGGATAAGATTAATTTTTCCCAATGTGCTAATAAACCTTAGGTAATAGCAAATGCCTTTAGTATTTTCATGCTAGGAAATGCCTTTGACATTTTGAAGAATTGGGAAGCTATTTCAGATAGGCCATCATGTGCATAAAGATTAATTTATTCATATGAAATGTTCAATAACTGGAAAAGGCTGATTTAAATCAAACCATTTCACAGTTATTTGTTTGGTTCTAGGCATTGATTTCTTGTAAGAACTAAAGTGCTGACGTACACCAAGCAAAGCTAAAAGAGCAGTAAACAAACACTGATTGGGTAAAGCTAAGTAAGCAGCATCTTTGGATTTACAGACAGTGTTAACTTGTCATTAGCTGTGTTTAAATGCTTATAATGAAACCTTGATCCCAACAAATAAGAGTTCAGGGCCAGATGGCTTTCCAGGGGAATTCTACCAAACACTTAAAGAGTTAACTCCTATTCTCTTGAAGCTGTTGCAAAAATAGAAACGGAAGGAAACCTTCCAAACTCATTCTACGAGGCCAGCATTACCTTGATTCCAAAACCAAACAAAGACCACACTAAAAAGGAGAACTACGGATCAATTTCCCTGATGAACATGGATGCAAGAATTATCAACAAGAAACTGGACAATCAGATACAACAATACATGTAAAAAATTATTCACCACGATCAGGTGGGATTTATTCCCAGGATGCAGGGCTGGTTCAATATCTGCAAATCAATCAATGTGTTACATCACATTAATAAAAGAAAGAATAAGACCACATGATCCTCTCAATAGATGCAGAAAAAGCATTTGACAAAATACAACATCCTTTCTTGATAAAAACCCTCAAGAAAGTAGGGCTAGAAGGATCATACCTCAAGATCATAAAGGCCATATACAAAAGACCCACCACGAATATCATACTCAGTGAGAAAAACTCAGAGTTTCCCCTAAGGCCAAGAACAGGACAGAGATGTCCATTCTTGACACTGTTATTTGCCATAGTATTGAAAGTCCCGGCCTCAGCAATCAGGCAATACAGAAAAATAAAGGCATCCAAATAGAGGAGGAAGTCAAACTTTCACTCTTTGTAGACAACATGATACTGTATGTGGAAAACCAAAGGACTCCACCAAAAAACTGCTAGAACTGATCCATTAATTCAGCAAAGTCACAGGATATAAAATCAATATACAGAAACCAGTTTCATTTCTATATACAAATAATGAAGCAGCAGAAAGCGAAATCAAGGAATTGATACCATTTTCAACTGCACCAAAACCCATAAAATATCCAGGAATAAACCTAATCAAAGAGGTCAAAGATCTGTCTACTGAAAACTATAGAAAGCTTATGGAAAAAACTGAGGAGGACACAAAGAAATGGGAAAAATATCCCATGCTCATGGATTAGAAAAACAAATATTGTTAAAATGTCAATAATAGGGATGCCTGGGTGGCTCAGATGGTTAAGCATCTGACTTCAGCTCAGATCATGATCTTACAGTTTGGGAGTTCAAGCCCCACATTGTGTAAGCTCGAGCCCCGCATCAGGTGACCCTCGAGCCTTGCTTCAGGTGAGCATGAGCCATGCTTCTCTCTTTTTCCCCTCTTTCTCTTTCTCTCTGCCCCTCATGGATTCTCTCTCTTTCCCTTTCCCACTCTCTGCCCCCCACTCACTTGTGCCCTCTATCTCTCAAAAGTAAGAAAAGTCAATACCACCCAAAGCAATCTACACATTCAAAGCAATCCCTATTAAAACAACACCAGCTTTCTTCACAGAGCTAAAACAAACAATGCTAAAATTTGTCTGAAACCACAAAAGACTCCAAATAGCCAAAATAATGTTGAAAAAGAAAACCAAAGCTGGAAGCATCATAATTCCAGAGTTCAAGCTATATCACAAAGTTGTAATCATCAAGGCAGTATGTTACTGGCACAAAAACAGACACTCAGATCAATGGAACAGAATAGAGAACCCAGAAATGAACCCACAAACATATAGCCAACTCTAACAAAGCAGGAAAGAATATCCAAAGGAAAAATGACAATCTCTTCAGCAAACGTTGTTGGGAAACCTGGACAATGATATGCAGAACAATGAACCTGGACCACTTTCTTACACCATGCACAAAAATAAACTCAAAATGGATTAAAGACCTAAATGTAAGACAGGGAACCATCAAAATCCTAGAGGAGGCAACAGGCAACAACCTCTTTGACCTCAGCCACAGCAACTTCTTACTTGACATGTCTCCAGAGGCAAGAGAAACAAAAGTAAAAATGAACTATTGGGGTCTCATCAAGATAAAAAGCTTCTGCCCAGTGAAGGAAACAATCAGAAAAACTAAAAGGCAACCAAAAGAATGAGAGAAGATATCTGCAAATGACATCTCAGATAAAGGATTAGGTTGGAAAATCTATGAGGAACTTAGCAAACTCAACACCCAAAAAACAAATAATCCAGTGAAGAAATGGGCCAAAGACATGAATACACACTTTTCCAAAGAGCACATCCAGATGGTTAACAGATGTATGAAAAGATGCTCAATATCACTCATCATCAGGTAAATACAAATCCAAACCACAATGAGATACCACCTCACACCTATCAGAATGGCTAATATTAACAATTCAGGCAACAAAAGACATTGGTGAGGATGTGGAAAAAAAGAATTTCTTTTTGCACTGCTGGTGGGAACGCAAACTGGTGCAGCCACTCTGGAAAAACAGTATGGAGGTTCCTCAAAAAATTAAAAAATATAACTAATCTATCACCCAACAACAGCATTTCTAGGAATTTATCCAAATGATACAAAAATGCCGATTGGAAGGGTCACTGCAACCCATTTTTTATAACAGCACTAAGAACAATAACCAAAGTATGGAAAGAGCCCAAATGTCTATCGATGGATGAACGGATAAAGAAGATGTGGTGTATGTATGTATATATATACATACATACACAATGGAGTATTACTTGACAATCAAAAAGACTGAAATCTTGCCATTTGCAACAATGTGAATGGAATTAGAGGATTTTATGCTAAGTGAAATAAGTCAGGCAGAGAAAGACAAATATCATATGATTTCACTCAAATGTGGAATTTAAGAAACAAAACAGATGAACATAGGGGAAAGGGAGCAAAAAGAAGATCAAAACAGAGAGGGAGGCAAACCATAAGAGACTCTATTTAATGGTTATTTTTGAAAGCTGGAGAGAAAGAGAGAGAGAGAGAGAGAGAGAATGAGTGGGGGAGGAGCAGTCAGAGAGAAGGACAGAGGATCCGAAGCGGGTTCTGCACGGACAGCATGGAGCCTGATGCGGGGCTCAAACTCACGAACCATGAGATAATGACCTGAGCCGAAGACGGATGCTCAACCAACTGAGCCACCCAAGTGCCCCATGAGACTCTTAAATACAGAGATGAAACTGAGCGCTGATGGAGGGGTGTTGGGTTGGGTGGAGGGATGGTGGTCTAAATGGGTGATGGGCTTTAAGGAGGGCACTTGTTGGGATGAATACTGGGTGTTATATGTAAGTGATGAATCACTAGGTTCTACTCCTGAAACCATGATTACACCCTATGTGAACTTGTATTTAAATTAAAAAAAATATACATATATATACATACATATATATACACACACATACATACATGTATATACATATACACACACATATATATGTACATGTATATGTATATGTATATCTATGTGTGTGTATATATATATATATATTGGGGGCCTGGGTGGCTCAGTTGCTTAGGACTCCAACTTCAGCTCAGTGATCTTGCAGTCCATGAATTCAAGCCCCATATTGGGCTCAGAGCCTGCAACCTAAAGCCTGCTCCAATTCTGTCTCCCTCTCTCTATGCCCCTCCTGCGCTTGCACTGTATCTCTAAAAATAAACATTACAAAAGAAATTTAATTAAAAACTTTTTTAAAAAAGAAACCTTGAAATTAGAATAGAAGTTTTGTTCCTTAGTTTCATAAATATTTTCTAACTCCTTTGTCCTAAATTCCCTGCCTGATGATCACCATTCTCAGGGAAGAAAAGGAAATAACATATGACAAATTTATATTGCAAAAGATTTTCAATCTGAAAAGTTCACACACATCTTATTTCTGGTAAACCTGGAAACTTCAGAGAAAACTGGAGGTGGTAAAAGCTTTAATAAGGAAATCAGTGTTAATGTATCTAGGATGTTATATTTTAAAAAGACTTTCATTCTTATCACCATGTTCTTTTTATTTTTTTCTGATTTCCCTCAACTCAGCTAATTACTTTTGGTATTGTTTCACATTTATATTCCTGTTTGGATGATAAGCCTCTTGAGAGGAGGGACTGACT
This sequence comes from Crocuta crocuta, assembly GCF_008692635.1. NCBI lineage: Eukaryota > Metazoa > Chordata > Mammalia > Carnivora > Hyaenidae > Crocuta > Crocuta crocuta. Next base: position 6,243,401 of record NW_027528640.1, read on the forward strand.
TTATCCACGGCACTCACCTCATAGTCTGCACAAAGTAAATGCAGACTTGTATATACTTCCAGCCCGCACTACTACTGGGAGTAAGGAGTTTCTAAATTTACTGCTCTCGTTCTATATAATCAAAAAACTGTTTTCAAACTTCTGGCAATGCTCCTTTATCTCATTACTCTAGGGTTTAGTGAGCAGAATGGTGTCTCCTTGTGTACGCCCTTTGGAGCTGTCTACCTTTGGATCACAGCTTCAGATCTCAACCTTTGTCATCAGTGAGTCGCAGCTTACAGGCTGCCCGCCAAGCCAGTTCCGATCACCCTCATCATTTCCCTTGAAGGATGGTGGCCACAACTGTCCTTCCCAGAATACCTGGGGATAAGAAGAAATAAAGATAGTGATGGGGGTGTCTGGGTGGCTCAGTCGGTTGAGCGTCCGACTTCAGCTCAGGTCATTATCTCANAAATATACATATATATACATACATATATATACACACACATACATACATGTATATACATATACACACACATATATATGTACATGTATATGTATATGTATATCTATGTGTGTGTATATNTGCTTGTGGGTTCAAGCTCTGCGTCGGGCTCTGTGCTGACACCTCAGAGCCCGGAGCCTGCTTCAAATTCTGTGTCTGCCTCTCTCTCTGTCCCTCCACAGCTCATATTCTCTCTCTCAAAAATAATAATTCATCTGTCTAATTCATCCTGACATTTAAAAAATTAAAAAAAAAAAAAAAGACAGTAGCCCAAGCTGCTCCCACCCCTTAAGTAACTTTCCACCACTGGGGTAGAGGCTGGTGGTACTGAGACTGCACAGGGCTTCATGGGATGTTGGCTGGAGCTCTCCTTCCAAACATCCAGCACATAATCTTTTCTCTTTCACCTCTCCTTCAGAATCTTCTTCCATAAAAGATCCCTTTAAGGGCAGAAGGAAAGCTATTCTGAGCATGAACACTGTTGTCCTGCTGTTGTGCCAGGATGGAAACCCTCAGTGAGCTCTTGCTGTGGGCACCTATCTGGTGCTGAGTGCTAATGATCCTGTGCAGCTCCGTGCTCTTAACACCAGTGCTCACTGCTTCCTGCACATCCCACCATGTAACCAAAGATCCCCAAACCAGAGGGCTCCCCATGTCCCTTTCTCTCCAACCTTCCCGTCTTCCCAATGTTGTTAGCCTCGTAGCCTCAAGGGTCCAGCCCAGAATACACAAAATACCACATTCCACGGTTGCAAATAGAGCGCAGATAATTACAAACGTTACCGCATTTTCCACGTGAGCTTGATGAAAATTAACATGCACCTAGGAGTTTTATAGGTATGACTCTCAGTTGCAGTTCATCTGTCTAATTCATCCCGACGTCCACATTGAATCTAACCCTGGAGCTATTTCTCCCAGCTCCTTTGAGATAAAAGGCCCCAGACCCGGAGTCTTCCAGTTGCCTTCCAGGAAGCCAGATGGCTTCCTGACTGCGGGTCAAGCAGCTTCCTTGTTCTGGATGGAGATGTTCTCTGTCTTGGACCTTTGCTCTTGAAAGCAAAGTATTTCATTCATGTCCACCCTCCTCTTCTCGTTGACACATTTCCCAAACTTTCGAGTCATGGTATCTCTAAAACGATTCTTATTTCTCTTATTGCTAAACCCCCATCTCCAGAGCTCCCCTCTGGAGCCTATAATCTTCTGTCCTGATGTCTTCAATTCCTCTAGGAGGTCTGAGACCCTAAGTACACAACTCTCTTCATCATTTCCCATTAACAAATTTAGAATGACAGAATTATTTTATTTTTCACATCACAGATCTTTATTCTTTTAAGGAGAGACATTCTCAAGTGGTCATAGGTACTAGAACTGCTCATAGTGCTCCTAGTAAGGGAACTTAATAAATAGACTAAGACATTGTTTGGCATTGATTCTTACGTCTTTCCTCATATACTGAGCAATGTAGGAGCAGTTTTATCAAGCGCCAATTGAAACCCAACTGTGAGAGTCAAAGGGCCTTATTGGCAGCTTTAAAAGAGGCCCTAATCACTGGCAACCAGAGGGAGGACGGAAACCAAAGGTGAGCCTTCATTAAGAGAGGCAGAACTTCAGAGAAGGTGACTTCTCTGCCTGGGCAAATCCCTTTGACAGAGTCGGGGCCTCATAGGAAAGGAGAGGGGCTGTGAGATGTGGAGCACAGACCCCTGGTAGACACTCAAGGACCTTAATCACCCCATTTCCCCTGAACACTCTGGACCTACATAGGTGGCCTGCTCCCTTGTGGGAAGATAGAAGAACTTCTCCCTGCTTGACAACCATACAGAAGCTTCCAACAAGTTGAGTATCTTACAAAAGGATGCTGGCGTTCATAACAGCACTCTCAACAATAACTAAAACATAGAAAGAGCCTAAGTGTCCATCAACAGACGAATGGATCAAGAAGATGTGGTTNCAGTAGGAAAATGAAAAAAAAAAAAAAAAAAAAGAATGCTGGCCTTGCTCAGAGTTCACTCCCACTTCTCTCCTGGTCACCAGTCAGTTCTAGGGTCAAACTTTAGTGTGATTCAAATAGAGTCGTGCAGGGTTTGTTAGGGGAAGAGAGGAATGTTTGGCAAAGGAGCTGCAGGATCTGGCAGAGGTACACCAGCAGGAACCCAGAGAATGGTCTGGAGTGGATCCCAAGGGCACTGGACCAAGTGGATGGAGTACGAGTCAACAAAGGGAGAGGTTCTTGATATAGAGGTGACATTGTCTGGGAACAAAGGATGTAACACCCTGGCAAGGGCCCTGGAATGACTCTTTGAGGTTTGGCTTTCCTACTATTTCCATGGCATTCATCATGTTTTAATCTCAGCTTCTCCATCTGTGAAATGGGAGACTTGGACAATGTTTATCAATTGATTGTTTCATCAAGTATTTATTGGCCATTCGATAGGTCCTAGGAACTGGGTCCACAGTGTTCCATAGCACAGCCATGGCCCTCGGTCTTGTGGAGCTTAGTGGGAGAGGCTGACAGCAAACCAGTAAACAATCAATTAATCAAACAATCAATAAAGCACTACAGGTTGCAACAATGTCCCTGAAGGAAATAAACAGGGTATCATACCAGGGGCTAGTGGAAGGAAGAGCCTTACTTAGCTGAGGTGATCAGAAAGGGCCTCTCTCAGGAGGTGATATTAAGCTGACAACTAAAACATGGGAAGTCAGCCATCTGAACAGCTTGAGTAAGAGCTTTCCAGGCTGAAGGGAAAGGAAACCACGATCAGGAGGTGAGGAGGAGAGTGGGCACCCCCAGAAACTGAAAAAAGATCAGAGCTACATTAACATGTCCCTTCGTTTTTGTTTTGCTGCTTGGGTTTTAGAACTCTAGTAAGTATTTGGAGCTTTGTGCTTCTAGGCAAACATGTCTCTGATGTATAGGACAGGTGCATATATTGTAAAGTTTTTGCTATGAACTCCTACGTTGTTATTTCTGGATATAAACAATAGCATTAGTTTCTACTTACTCATCTGACTAAATGCCAAGTATTCCTTATCTCATTTATCTGTCCCAACAATCCTGCAAGAGAGCTAATATTAGCCCATTTTACAGATGAGGAAACCAAGGCTTAGAGAGGCAAAGTAGCTGGCCCAAAGTTACTTAGTACCAGCCACAGGATTTCTTCCACCACCTGTCCCCAAAACTATCCCAGCAGACTTAGTTGTAGATGCCCAAATGTAAAACTCAAAGGGCTTTATTTTATTTCAATTTAAAACTTTGGCCCAAAATGTAGTATATTACTTTCTGACAGAAAACAAATAGAAAGCAGCTTTTCTTGACGGAGACAATGAACACGAGTGTTCTTTTTTCTAGCTTACATCTAGCAATTCTCTTCTTAAGCCCATAGGACGCTACTTCAACAAATTAGCCCAGGTTTGATTTGGACCACAGGGCTAAAACAAAACCCATCTTGGATTTAAGTTAAATTCAGCAAATGAAAGCAGCAGGAAGTACTCAGCAATAACAACAGCAAAGGTAAGATTAGAGCTGAAGAAACTCATCTGTTTTTTATATTCCAAAGGGTCGTTGCCTGTGACTTGGTGGGGACATCTGGAGAGCACCAGGGGAGCATTTACAAATTAAACTCTTATTTGAAGGGCCAAACCAAAGGCTACAAAAATAGTAATTAAAATTCAGGCATGTGTAAACATATAAATAAGCAAACTTCATATTGCTGTTGGCCCTTCATTTCTTAATTATAGAGAAGAAACTCAATGGTACCTTCTGGAAATCCCTGTGATAATTAAAAAGAACTAAATGAAGGCAGGGTTTCTTGGCCTAGAATTATGCTTGTCATACTGGTGCAGGATCAAATTCAAAGGCTATTTCCTACCTGCCCAGAGCAAGAGTAATAAAAGGAAACATTTGGTCAAATAATTCAAGGTGGTGGAAGAGATAGTGGCCATCTCAGCATAATAATGAGAAGAAGAAATGGCAAGAGGAGTTCTGTGCAGTTAAAAGGAGAAATCTATTTCCAGTTCCCAGTGACTCTCACTCTACCCAGAGAGGAACCTGACAGAATTGAGTGATTGGCAGGGTTTGCTGGAGAAAGAGGGAAACCCTGGGTGAGAGGAGCAAAGGAGATGATTGTTCTCAACTGGACTATGTGCTGCCTTGGGGTAATTTTACGGGAAAAGAAAGGAAAGTGAAGAAGGGAGAAGAAGGGAGAAGGAGGAGGAGGAGAAGAAGGAGAAAAAACATGAGCAGGACTCACCCCAGACCAAATGAATCAGATTCCCTGGAGTGGGGCCGTGTATCCGTATCTTTGGAAAACCTCCTAGGAGATTCTAACGCAGGGTCTACAAGGAGAATCACTAGATTTAAGGACCTCAGGGGCTGTGAAGAGAGGGGAGGAGGAGAGGAGGCTACAAAGGGAATGAGTGGTCCTCAGGGACTATAGCAGCTGCCCTTGAAGAGCAGGGTGAGGAGAACGAAGAACCACTCTCACCCCCGACTTCCCTGTGGACTGTGTACGGCTTGCAAGGAAGGATTCAGCATTAGTCAAAGGACCATCCACTCATCTGCACTGTTCCTGTGTAACCTGCTGAGATAATGAAGTCTCATACCGGCCGGCCCCGCCTGTAAGTACACAGTACTGTCCATTATTTGTCCAGGGTTGTTCTCACATCGGAAATAGAAAATTTCCAGATTGGATTCAATTTCCCTGCCGCTTGTCACCTGCACATTAGTTCAGTTTGAGCTGACGTCTGAGGGCTGACTGGGTTGAGGTTGCTACGTGTTTATGGTAATCAGACCCTTCACAGCCTGATTATGGGAATGTTTACAGTGGAAAGTCAACCTATCAGCTACCTGTGTGTGGTTGATGAGAAAAGATTACAGAGCCTCCATCACTGCTGCCTAGCCTGCAAAAAGGAATTCTAAGAAAAGCGAAAGATGTTTCCTCTTCAGGCCTCGAGTTGATGGAAACTTCAAGCAACTCCAGACTACAGAGGAGACTAAGGAGCTCTGAGATTTTAAGTACCCCAGGACAGCTTCCCCCCAGCCCCCCACATAAATGTCTCTACTGGACCCTGACACATCCCACATTAATCACTCAATGGAACTCAGCACACATGCAAACGTTACCTGAGACAAACAGCAGCATTTACTCAGCTCAGCACATTAGTCAGGCTACTGGCAGAACCCTGGGAACACTGGAAATACTCAGTAAGTTGAATAAATAAAGAGCTTAGGTTTGGTGGCTACCTTGGTCTGGTAAAGATTCTAAATTGGGAGGCTCCAGACTTAAGCAAGTTCCTAAAGTCAGCGGGTATATGCGGGCGCCAAAGAAAGGCAGAACTGACAAAGGAATAAAGAAATTCAAATGCACGCATTGGCTGCTTTTTACTCTTTAATTTAGAGTCTTCTTGAACATGATAAATCCTGCTGAACTAAGAGGAAAACACTGACAGAGTTAGAATGAAGTCTCTTGAGTTCCGTTCCCTGAGTTCTGGGCAAATCTTTTAGGAAAATGTGCTAGATACTCACTTTAGATTAGCATTTGAACTGCTCCCTATAAATCATGTATTGCACTGGAGATTTGAATAACAGGATGATTAGATTTTCTTTCCCCTTTGACAAACAAGGGTATATTTCAGTTAAATATTCAAAGATTCAAACAGCCTCTTCATGCTAAGGATGGAAGTACAAAGTTAAACAAGGTTAAGGACAAATCCTTAAGAACTTCTAACTCCATGGGGAACAGATGTGGAAGCAACATATTATATTCTATCTGTCAAACATCTGCCCTGCTCTCTCCTTTGCCACGTTATAAGGTTTAAGATTCTTGAGCACTCTCTATTCTCTAACTAATCAAACAGCTTTGAGAATGCATCTCGTGATAAGAATCTCAGAAAGAGGGGCGCCTGGGTGGCTCAGCTGGTTAAGCATCGATTCTTTTTTTTTTATTAAAAAAAAAATTTTTTTAATGTTTTATTTATTTCTGAGAGAGAGAGAGACAGCGTGAGTGGGGGAGGGTCAGAGAGAGTGGGAGACACAGAATCTGAAACAGGCTCCAGGTTCTGAGCTCACTGTCAGCACAGAGCTTGACGCGGGGCTCAAACCCACAAACTGTGAGATCATGACCTGAGCCGAAGTCTGATGCTTAACCGACTGAGCCACCCAGGCACCCCTAATCATCCGATTCTTGATTTCAGCTCAGGTCATGATCTGACCTGAGGTCATCTCACAACTGTGAAATGAAGTCCCATGTCAGGCTCTGCACTAACAGTGCAGAACCTGCTTGGGATTTGCTCTCTCCCTCTCCTCTGCACCCCACCCCCCAGGTCGCTTGCACGCGTATGAGCTCTAAAAATAAATTAAAAATATAACATAATATAATAAAAAGAAACCTTAAATAAAATAAACGGTCCCAGAAAGAGAAGAAAATCTTCCCTAGATGTGCAGAAGAACACAAATCATCCCATATTGTAAAGCCAGTTCTCACAAAGTACAGAATTCAGGGAATTTGCAAAATTATCACTCTGAGTCTCTTATCCAATGTGAAGAATTGCATAAAAACTATGTAATCTTATTCTAATCTTCTTTGGTTTAACAGAAAAGTCTTTCAAAAACACCTGGACTGCTGAGCATATTGCTATATCCTGTGAACAGAACCTTATACTAGAATTCTATCATTCTGATTGGCTGGCTGCTATAATAATTTCTTGCTTGAGGAACATTTAAATTGATCTCTCTTTTCTGAAAAGGATAAATGCTTGCAATATTTCTTCACTAAGCATGAAGCGCTCCATAATGTCCTTCTTCTCCCTTCAGATATAAAAAGGTAATAAACCTATGATTCTTCTGCATTCCTTATTCAAAGTAAGAGTATCAGAGTCTTTTTCTCATTTAAATTCACACTGCTAAGTACTCTGATAGAAGTTAAACTAAGAGTCATTGCTGTCTAGAAGAAACAATGGTCCTTATTGAGGATGAGGACCTGAGAAAGCATCACAGAGGAGATGACATTGAAGATGCTGTGATAGAACAGTCAAGTTTTTGCAAGCAAAGAAGAGAGAATGGAGTCGAGAAGACAGCATTTCTGGTGGAAGGAGTGGTAATGCCTTGGAAACATGCCATGCTGTGTGTTTAAGGAATATTGCCTTTTTCAACATGGTGAGCGGTGGGAGTAGGTTACTGAGTGAAGCAGGAAGAGATGGTTGGGTCAGATCAAAAGATGAATTAAGCATTTTGGGGACCTAAAAAACCGGAAGTGCCATAAAACATTTGTAAGTAGGTGGTTGCACAATTTGCTATTTACTTAGAAATGTAAATCACAGCGAGATGGGAGATATACTGAAGAGAGGAAGACCTGGGTACAGGGACACAACTTAGGAAGCTACCTGGATAGTCTCTGGGAAAGGTGATGAGGTCCGTGGCAATGAAAGGGCAAGGAGAACAGGAATTCAAGACATTTCAGACGTGTAATCCTCTGGAAATAGAGAATGGAGACCAGAGAAAGGTTGTATACACCTAAAGGTTACTAAAGGGGTTGCAGTATCCCTGTCTTTTGAAATTTATAAATTTTTAAAAAGTTTATTTATTCAGAGAGAGACAGAGAGCGCATGTGGGTGAAGGGCAGAGAGAGAGGGAGAGAGAGTCCCAAGAGGGCTCCACACCAACAGCACAGAGCCTGATGCGGGGATCGAACTCACAAACCATGAGATCATCACCACCCAAGCTGAAACCAAGAGTTAGATGCTTAACTGACCGAGCCACCCAGGCACCCCCCTCTTTGGAAATGTATACTCATAATATATGCTCTGTATACCTATGGAACGTTTCAGAGGTGAGAGACAGGATTGTAAACACAATCTATTTTCGAGGACGTCCTCAACAACCGTGAAGGACACCCTGTCTCTTCTTTGTGGATCACCCAGCATCTCTCCTCTAGAGGACTTGAATCCTCTTGCCCTGGAATGCCCACCTCCTCCATAGTGACCTCCGACTTCGTTCCTACCTCAGACTATTCGTGAATAATTCAACCACTTCTTTACATAGGCAGAATGAATTCTTACCAAGATCCAATAATTGAACATTATAAGAGGCTTCTATAAATCCTTTATCTATTCTTTTTGAATCAATGGCTCCCATCCTCTGAGTACTTTCTTTTTCATTCTCATTTTATTATTGTTCTTGGTCTATCACTTTCACTCACTTTTGTGGTAAACACTTTTGGCAATATTTTTCATGAAGCATGTATTATGTAAATCAATAATACAAACTAAGCCCCTGATGTGTTACATCTTGAGGATAAAGGGAGTTAAGTACTTTTACAGTTCCAGTTTGAAAGAAGGGGCTCATCCCAGCAATAAGGCTCAGCATTAAGGTGCTCCCAATTGTTACGTATTCAGAATTAATTTTAGGAACATTATGATCATGAAATATGCATCAACCAAATGAACTGATACATTACTTCATCTCCAATCAACCATATTGTATCATTTTCCAAGAGATGAATTTTCATGTAATATCAAAAAGCTTTATTTTTTGAGTTATCTGTAATATTTATTTCTAGAGCCAAAGACCTTGTCAGAATTTCCATTTTCTTTATAAATTTTAAACTATCAATAAAAATTTAACACTACTTTACAAAAGCAGGAGGCAGAAAGGAAGCATGTATATTCCTACATATTTTGGAATAGTCCAAGAGAGAAAATCTTTTTCTCTGGAAAGGCAAGACTAGATAAACAGTTGAGATAAACATGACATTTTGTCCTAGAAGCTGAGAGGACATATACCTGAATGATGATTTAGCCCAAGGTGTGTATCTTCAAGGGGGTCTTGAGACAAGAATATGGACTTATTTTTACTTCAATCTTAGCTGAATGGGTTTTACCAAATTTCATTCATGCAGACATTCACTAACTTATCAATAGTTTATGCAACATCTTTTACGAAGCAGGTGCTGTGTTAGGTACAGTTAGATACAGAAGTGAACAAGGTAAAACACCCCTCATTTTGTGGAGTTTACGATCGAGGGAAGGACAGAGGCATTAGATATATAATCTCTAATTCACTCATTTATTTTTTGAAAAATATTTATTGAGGTTCTATCATGTGCGAGGCATTGTCCTGGGCACTGGACATACAGCAATGCACAAAACAGAAAAATCCCTGCCCTCCTAGAGTTTAACGTCTACTCGTGCAAAGTGCTGCAGAGGTAAATGCAGGCTGCTGTGGAAACCCACTCACCCCAAGCTCCATCATTGGAATAACTACTTGCCCAAATGCCTTTTGGAAAGGACTGGAAAACTGACGTTTGCTGTGTTTCCTCAGGGGTGAGTTCAGGCTGTACTGGACCAGAGAGCATGAGAGTGATCGAGGAGGCCTTCTTTCATGCCTAAAGACCCTGCACCTTGCAGCTACGTTTTCCGCAGCATGTTACCACCAGATTGATAGGTGCACTTGGTCAGTTAAGGGTGTGTCTTACACATATCTAGACTGGGCTACCTGTAGGAATATGCCAGCATTGTATGTATGTATGTATGTGGGACTATACTTAAGGAGACTTCTCTGATTCCAGAACTTGATAGGACCCTTACTAAACAGGTATTATCATCTGCAAGTACACATCCTCTGGGGAGGCATTTAGGACCAGGAAGCTGCATGTCTTGGGTCTGTTTTGGAAAGATGCCCATGTATTTTAATTGTGTTGACTTCCTTCTGTGTCCTTCAAGTAAACTGACTCTTATTTGTCCTGGTGGGATCCGTGTCTGACCTCTCCATCCATCTAACCGTGTTACTGAAATCACTTAATTTACCAGATGTGCAGCTTAAGGTAGATTTAACAAAAATGATACATTATCCAGCTTTTACAAATAATGTTAATGTTGACATAAAAATAATGAGAAACTTTTTAAAGCTTCCTACTTTAAGCATTACATCCTACCACATACACTCACTATAGGGGCGATGGAACAGAGGCATCTCCAGCCCAGGTCATTTCACATGAAGGCTCATCAGAGGGTAATAACAGACTCATATCTGCATGCGAGACACAGACGCCTTGAGCGTATGGTTTGAGGGAAGCTGGAGAAGACTGTTTTTAACCAAAAATGTTCCCACTATTACTTTTTTTTGGGTAATGTTTATCTATTTTTGAGAGCGAGAGACAGAGAGCGAGCAGGGGAGGGATGGAGAGACACACACACAGAATCCGAAGCAGGCTCCAGGGTCTGAGCTGTCAGCACAGAGCCTGAAGTGGGGCCAGAAGCCACTGACTGCAAGATCATGACCTGAGCTGAAGTCAGACATTTTTGTGACTGAGCCACCCAAGCACCCCCTCACTATTACTTTTTACTCAGAATCTAATTTAATATGTAGTAAGTCTTAGTTTGGGTTTACCCTAAAGCACAGCATTCAGCAAGGACTGCAACCAGATACATTATTTGAAGATGATTCTAGGGACTGGAAGTGAGAGAGTGGAAGGAGTGAGACATGAAAGAGAGAAATGCCCTAGAGAAATGTGAGAACAGAGCTGCATCCTTATCACACCTCACATGAGAGCGCCTAGCTTATAAATCAATTTGCTGCTAGTGTAAGAGAGAAAAATATCCCTACATTATTTTTCATGGAGTGTTCGGTGTTTAAGGAACTTCTGTCCATTTAAGAGAACCTAACAGTTTGCAAAAAGGATTTGACTAAAAAACTCAAACAGATGACTCACACTGATACGGAAATAACAGAAGAAAGAGAAGAGCTGTTCAACTGAAATGTAACGAGAACTCTCAGGGAGAAAGACTCAGAAAGCACAAAATAATTTGAAACTTAATACATGATTTAAAATTTCAAAATTCAGTAGAAAACCTGGGGCAAATAAAAACACTACAGGAAAAAATATTAATTATGGTGGAAAAATAATGAAGGAAATACCTTCTAACAAAGCCAAAATATTGCCAGGGAACACCCTGGCTTCCTAGGAAGAAAAAAAACAAATAGGAATTCCTGGATGCCTCCTGATTGCTTCCTGCCCTGGGACATTAAATTACCTGTCCTCAGGAGCCTTAGTTTCCCCCATAGAGAATGATGTTAGAGATCAAGATATGAGTCCCAGCGCTGTGCAGTATAAGCGGTGGTGGTGAACAAAAGGACTGTGTCTGGGGCAGCGCAGGACTGCCTCAAGAAAGATTTCTTTTGGGGCACCTGGGTGGCTCACTTGCTTAAGTGTTGGACTCTTGATTTTGGTTCAGGTCATGATCTCACGATTCCTGAGTTCAAGCCCCACATCAGGCTCTGTGCTGACAGCGAAGAGCCTGCTTCAGATTCTCTGTCTCCTTCTTTCTCTGTTCCTCCCCTGTTCTCTCACTCTTTCACTCAAGAATAAATGTTTGTAAATAAAAAAATAAATAATAAAAAATTAGTTCTGGTAGTTCCCATTTAACACGTCTGTTCTTGTACCATACTTATTGGTGTATGGTTGTGTCAGTCATTAAGACTGTCCCCCACACTGATACTTGTAAACAAAACAAAAGCCAGCAGTGGGAAATCACTTCCCATCATTCAAAAAGGCAAAGATTAACAAGATGGATGGTGCTCAGTGTTGGCCAGAGGGAAGGGAAAGAAGACATTCTCACAAACTGTGGTGGTAGTGTCAACTGGTGTAACATCTTCAGAGGACAACTCGGTAACATCTGGTGACAGTACAATATCCTTTAGCCTAGAAATTCCACTTTCAGGAATTTACCTTATATATAAACTGATATACAGTAGGTATGATCACTGCAGTATGTATAACAAGAAAGGAGGTGGTGTGTAACAGAAAAACATCTAAACACCATGAGGGGACTGGTTAAATACATTATTATGGTACAACCAGACACAACGAAATGCTCTGGAACCATTAAAAAGAATGAAGGTATAAATGTTCCCATGGAAAATAAGGTAAAGAAGAATTAGTTTAGTCTGATCCTGTTCCTTTATGTATATACATATGTTTGTGTTTATATATGTATACGTACGTGTACATACATGTATACATGGATCTATACATACATACATATGGATACATATAGATACACATGTTTGCATTCTAATAGCAAATGGCTGGATATTTAAGAAACACTGCTTTTACCTCTGGAAATCTCAATGGGGGTGGCTACAGAGAGGACGACTTTTACTTCTCACTTTATAACCTTTTATAATAATAAACTTTAAAGATGCTGTTGATATTATGTCAGGGAAAATAGTTTCATTACTGTGCTCTTTAGTTAATGTTAAAAAACAAAATTCAACTGAGTAAATTTTAAAGATCCTTTTGGCTTTATTCAGTGATTTGTGAATTGGGCAGCATCCGATTTAACAGACAGAAAAGAGCCCTGAGAGGCTGTACAAAATGAAAGGCTTTTATAGCTAGAAGAGAGCAGTAACAAGAAAGCTGTACTAGCAGGAAGTGCACAGGTGGGGGCACAGTCATTCCTCCTTAGGGGATCGCAGGGGTCTCTCAGGCACATTTCCTCACTAGTGCTGATCAGGTGATCAGTGATCCATTGGCTTAAGATTCCATTTCCGGGAGAGATTAAAACTGTTATTAAGTCTTGGCTTGGTGACATGGGGCTTAGCATAAGTGACTCCATTTTGGTCCTGTTGTCTTGTTTTCAACAATGTGGACTAAGCGTTAGGTTGAACTTTTATTTCAGGTTTTCTCTGTTGTTGACTGAGGACTCCTTCTTCCAGTAGTTGCTGTGTTTTCAATAATATCGTTGTCTATATTGGGTCACTGCTGGGCTTCGTTTCCCCTTTATATAGTGTCAGTACCTGGTAAGAAGATTCAGTCTCTTACCAAGGAATGATTGCAGCAAAGACTGTGGTGTTCTCATCAGGCCCTGCATGAGCAGATGATACATCCAACAATAGTAAAATAGGGGCTGCATAGCCTACTAATGACATTTTCTTAAGAGGAGGGAGGGAAAGGGAGAGGAGAAGGAGTAAATTTTATTAAACAATAAAAACTTTTCAGGCTACTTCATTTTGCTGCTTGAATGGCCATTTTTATCCAGCAGAAGTAGTTAAAATAAAGTGATTAAAAGAATTCAGAGTTGAATTAAATTCTTAAGAGATTTTCAAAGAATGATACTGTTTACTTCAAAATCACGTATTTGTGATTGCATATCAAATCAATTTCAACATTCAGAGGAGACAATGGAAATATGAGATCAGAGAAATCAGAGTGCTATTAAGTTTGACTCCTTTGGTTATCTCTCTCCGGATTTCTCATTCTTGCACCTCATTTTTAACCATCCATCGACTCATCAAATACCATATTTATCAAAATAAATACTATGACCAGGACTGAATTAAGATTTGGGGACATAGCTTGTTAAAAAAAAAAGTAGTGTTTACATTTACAAATGTATGAAACAAAAAAAAAAGACGGTGAATCTGTAGCTTAAAAAAGCTAAAACGCTAATGTCTTTTGACTATTAACTAAGTTCAAGATGTTGAACCTTCTTTATATACAGAGTGCAGAAAGTGCATTTTAAAAAAGATGAGATAATTAGAAATTTAAATTCTGCCTGGATACTTGATGATATTAAAGCTGTTTAATTCATTTCTAGCTGTGATAGCAGCATTGAGGTTATTTTATAAAAAGGAGTGCTTTTACAAACATACTGAAATATTTGCAAATAAAACCATACAATGTCTGAGACGTCCTTCGAGATAATATAAAAGGTGTGGGGGATGGGTAAGGGTGCAGTGGACACGGGACTGTCCATGGCTTCATGGTTACTGGGGCTGAGTGATGGTACAGGAGAACTTATTATTTTATTCTGTTTCTTTCATCTAATTTCAAAACAATTTAAAAATCTGCCCTCCCTCCCTGCCTCGGGGAAAAAAGAAAGATACAGATTTTCTCCCTACCTTCTTGGAGTTTCAGTCTTACAGACAAAGCAACTCTCATGGAGTAATTAAAAGATGAAGTGTGCTAAACAGGAGAGTGCAGGGGCGCCTGGTGGCTCAGTCGGTTGAGCTTCTGACTCTTGATTTCGGCTCAGGTCATGTTCTCATGGTTCCTGGGATTGAACCCTGAATTGGGCTCTGCGCTGAGCAAAGCCTGATGAGATTCTCCCTCTCTCTCCCACTAGGGTGCATGCTCACGGTCGAGCACACACTCTCTCTCTGTCTCTGTCTCTCTCTCAATATAAACAGAGGGTTGCTGGAGGGGAAGCTGGTGGGGGGGAGGTAAGGAGCATTAAGGAGGTCACTGTTCGGGATGATGCTGGATGTTGTATGTAAGAGATGGATCACTGGGTTCTACTCTTGAAGCCAAGATTACACGGTATGTTAACTAACTTGAATTTAAATTTAAAAAAAAAACATTAACAAACAGATAAACTTACAAAATGTTTTTAAATAAAAATGAGAGTGCAGGGTGACAGCAAACCTCACAACTGAGCAAGCTCCCTGGAGGTGGAGAGAGATGTTCGTTGAAAGTTTCTTTGATGAAGTTTAGTTAAAGCTAAAATTGGAAGGTGCAATGGAATTGAGGGAGGGAAAAGAGAGAGGCATATTCCAAGCAGGAAACAGCACGTTCAAAGGGCTGGAGAAGCACGCACGTATATGTAACTTAGATGCTGCACAAGCCAAAATAGGATGTAAAGTTTAAAACCCAGTTGAACATTTTGTTTGCATATGTCACAACATTTATCTGAACTTGAAACAGGTAAATCTATAGTATCCTTTGCCATGTCACTCCCAACTACATGCAACTAAATTCAAGGAGTGTTGTTCTCAGTATCACAGATGTCAAGTTGAATAATAACACATGGTTGCTTCCTTTAAAAGCATCACATTCTAGGGGCATCTCAGTGGCTCAGTCAGTTAAGCATCTGACTTCGGCTCAGATCATGATCTCACAGTTCATGGGTTCGAGCCCCGCGTCAGGCTCTGTGCTGACAGCCAGCTCAGAGCCTGGAGCCTGCTTCAGATTCTGTGTCTTCCTCTCTCTCTGACCCTCCCCAGCTCACGCTGTCTCTCTCTCTCTCTCTCTCAGAAATAAATAAAACATTAAAAAAAATTTTTTTAAAGAGCATCACATTCTAATGAGAGTGACAGATACATCTATACCTGTCTATACATCATCAAGATGAAATATGACAAGATCTCTACTGATAGAGTAAACCGAAGATGGTAAGGGTATAGAGAGGGAGTGGTTCATTCTGCCAGTTAGAACAGCAAACGGCTCCGAGGAGAGAGTGCCACTGAGGCTGGGTTGTAGAAGTTAAGTACGACTTGGTTAGTCTAAAACAGGGAAGATGGGGCGTTTCAACCAGAGGGAACAGCACGAGCACAGGATCAGAAGCGTGAAAAGTACATATTATTCTGGGCATTCCCGGGTAAATGATGTGGTAAGAACATACAATCAAAATAAAATTTAAAGCATCTCTGTGGTGCTGTGGTAACATGTCACATGCACGCTTGCATTTTTTCAAGTTCTTCACCAATAAATAAACATGTGCTGGCTTCACTCACAGGAATTTCAGGAAAGGAAATGCCTAAGTAGAAATGAATACAGATAATGTGGAGCAGTGGATAGAAACAGAATCTGGGTCAGGATCTGTCTCAGTTTGTTCATTCATCTAAGAAACCAATGACAGGTACAATGGAGGTAGTACCAAAGCATCAAAGTAAGCTTTTGATAAATGAATTTGGCCGTTTTCACGAGGCCAGAACTTCCTTCCTGGCTCTTCTCCTTCTGACCACCTCCGGATTTGGTGGTTTATCCAAGCTTTGTCCCGAATCGCTCTCTTTGTTTAAAAAAAATCATGTTACTTTCTTTTTTTCATGGCCTCAAATAAAGACACTCAAGACTATATTTATCAACAACTTGAACGTCTCTTCAGAGCCCCAAATGCATACCAAGTGCCTTTGTGCCATCCTGCCTTGAACGTCACGCACATGGAAGAGCTGTGCCCAGCTCTGCCACGACAATCCCGCCTTGATTCCCATCCTTCCACGTCCTTGTTAATCACCCCACCCTCTACTCGGATGTTCCAGCCAGAACTTGGAACCTCTTCCGAACTCCTCCCTCTCCCTTCTCTACACATTGAAACTCTCACCAAGACCTTTTGGTTCTCCCCAGATCTTACTCTCTCCATCTCTGTCCTTAGGGCTGCCACCTGAATAAAAACCGCCATCTCCACCAGCTTCCACGGTTGCCTCCGCGGTGCACTCTCCATCTCAGATGGACAAGATTGGGTAATTCCTCTGATGAGATCCCTTGAATGGTTTCTCTTTGCCCTTTGACACAATGCAAAATCCTTAATGCAGCTAACAGCCTCCTGCAAGATCTGACCCCTGCCTATCTCTCCCGTCTCATTTCTAATTATTTGCTGTAGTACTCTTGTATTAGCTGTTAGGTGTTTGAATGTGTTAAGATCTTTTCCAGTTCAGAACCTTCACACTTGCTCTTTTCTGCTTGGGAAGTTCTTTTCCACTCTCTTGGCTGGTTCTCTCACTTAGGCTAAGCATTAGCTTGGGGCTTAGATAGTGAACACCATCGCCATCACTTCTCTGGCTGGGATACTACACATGGGTAAAGCCAGCCACAAAGTTTATAGGAAGAAACTTCTTCCAAGAACATGCTATTTCTCCCAAGGACAAGGGTCAAAACAATATCTCGGTTGAGTGATTACTGTCTTCTGACTTACTAAAAAACTTTGTTCTCTAAAACATTAGACTATCAGAGGCCTTGTTGTTTGAAACTTTACTATAAGAATAAAATATCCCACTCTGTCTGGAAATTCTAAGACACTTCGATACACAGAATCAAACTCAATTTCCAACCCAGGTATAGAGCTTACGATAAGGGGGTTTGGGACTCGCCACTCTGCGTCTATCTTAACTTTGTAGTTTCCACGGAAACAGGACTCTGGATCCTTCTCAGACCTGGTGTTGACCTCTGATCTGTTTTCAGTATATCCAACACTACTTGATTTACATTTCCTTCAAACTCTACTCTTACCCAAAGTCCTACAATAAATTTATCTTTTCTTTGTTTGGTCAGATGCCACACAATTCTTCTGTGTGATCTCTGTCACTGCAATGAGTCAATAAAGCTGAAGAGTGCAGGTTGGTACCTTGTAGGCTAATCAGACTGGGACAAATTACACTTCTTCAAAGAGGCCTTCTCTGATGCTTTTCGCAGGATAAATTGTGTTCCTATGCATTCCATGATAAACACATTCTGCTTTTCTTTCATGGTTTATTATGTCCTTCAGAATCCCAAGCAATACAATGATTTAGCCAAAAGATTTGGTTAAAAATATTAACTAGTTATACTGTTCTTTTCCATTGGTAATTATATAAAGTTGGGAGTAACCTAAATGTTCATTAAAGTCTGAAGCAGGGGTTCTTGGGTGGCTCAGTTGGTTACGTGCCCAACTCTTCGATATCAGCTCAGGACATGATGTCAGGGCTTGCAAGTTCAAGCCCTGCATTGGGCTCAGTTAGTGAGGTGCCTGCTTGGGATTCTCTCTCCCTCTCTCTGCGCCACTCCCCCCCATCCGCATGCTTGTGCTCTCTCTTTCTCTCTTTCTCAAAATAAATAAATAAATAAACTTTTTAAAAAAGAGTCTGAAGCAACTGAATATGTTCATTGCCTCATATCACACCTCAGGACATTTGCATGGTGCACATGAGTTGTAAAAATCGGCTAACAATTGAAAACATTGTTGTGACCAATTTGAAAAACAAAAAATAAAAAGCTCTACAACTTCATAAACAATTTAAATAACATAAACAAGCAAAGTACGCCTGACAAACAGAATGAATCAGGAAGAAAAACATTGAAATGGTAGAAAAAAAATTTTAACATATTATACTTATTGTTTCTTTTCTTATATATATTTTATTGGTTTTTTTCTTATTCTGAAAGCAAGACATATAATTACCAAAAAAAGCACAAAGAATATAAAGGACATCATAGTTCTACCTGTCCATGGGTAACAGGACTTAACACCTTGTTGCAGCTTTATACCTAAACACACATTCTTGCTCTTCCTTTGCACACAACCACCCTTCATCCCAAACCACCAACATACCTGTCACTGGAGCCTTCATGCTACTGGCTTCTAGGCTCCAAAGCCTGATGGGGCAGAGGGAGGCTGAATGCTTGAGAACGAGCACCACACCAAGACATGAGGTGACCTAAACGAAACTTCCTATCTCATGATTCTGCCTTGGGTTAATTCTGGGGCCTAAAAACAACCCAGCCACCACTCGGTAACTATCTCACAAATAAGTGAACAGATGTGTCAGTAAGCAAAATCAGTTTAATAGGTGACAGTTTAATGTTCAGTTTTTCCTGAGAACGTTATTTCCACCTTCAGGATAAAAATTCAAAATAGTATTTCCAGCTCTTGACACTGGCTAATGAGTGCCACACCTTAATCTCCTGGCTGGCACCTTCCCTATCTGAAACAGCTGCTCTGAGCTAACTGGCCCCTTTTCACTTCACGTGTTCATCACCTCTCTACTCTGTGACATTGAGGACTTTGCGTAACCCTAAGTACTTCAGTTACTGCTCCTGGCAAAAACAGATACCTCATCTCTGGGATTTGACCTGAGGGCAGAAACTCCACTGGAGTCAACAGTCCCAACTTTAAGAATCAAGAAAGGTCTGTTTTCTTTAAAATAAATAAATAAATAAAACATATACACATATATGTGTGTGTGTATATATATATGTATGCATGTCAGCCATCCCTCATCTACATCCCAAATCATCAAATATTTTCATCCACTCACTTTAAAATTTTTGTATTTCTTAAAAAATATTTCATTATATTCATATATAAAACACAGCAAATAAACATGGACCAGCATTAAGCATCACTGCTTCTTATTTCAAAGGATGTCCTCAAACCCTAATAGATAAAATTGCAAATGAAAATGGACTTATCACAATCAATCCCTCAGAAATACAAGCAATTATCAGAGAATACTATGAAAAATTATATCCAACAAACTGGACAACCTGGAAGAGATGGACAAATTCCTAGACACACATACAGTACCAAAACTCAGATGGGAAGAAATAGAAAATCTGAACAGACTCATAACTAGTGAAGAATTGAATCAGTTATCAAAAATATCCCAACAAATAAGAGCCCTGGGCCAAATCACTTACTAGAGGAATTCTACCAGACATATAAAGCAGAGTTAATGCCTATCCTTCTCAAGCTGTTCCAAAAAATAGAATGAAAGGAAAACTTCCAGACTCATTCTATGAAGCTAACATCACCTTGATTCCCAATCCAGACAGACTCCACAAAAAGGAGAATTACAGGCCAATATCCCTGATGAACACGGATGCAAAAATTCTCAACAAGATACCAGAAAATCGAATTCAACAGCACGTAAAAAGAATTATTCATCATGATCAAGTGGGATTCATTCCTAGGCTGCACGGCTGGTTCAGTATTTGCAAATCAATGTAATATATCACATTAATAAAAGAAAGGATAAGAAACAAATGAGCCTGTCAATAGATGCAGAAAAAGCATTTGACAAAATACAGCATCCTTTCTTAATAAAAACCTGCTGGAAAGTCGAGATGGAAGGAACATACCTAAACATCATAAAAGCTATATATGAAAAGCTCACAGCTAATATCACCTTCAACAGGGGAAAACTGAGAGCTTTCCCCTAAGGTCAGGAACACGACAGGGATGTCCACTCTCACCACTCTTGTTTAACATAGTGTTGGAAGTCCTAGCATCAGCAAGAAGATAACAAAATGAAATAAAAGGCATCAAAATTGGCAAAGAAGAAGTCAAACTTTCACTTTTCACAGATGCCATGTTTTACTCTACACGGAAAACCCAAAAGACTCCACCAAAAGTCTGCTACAACGGATCCATGAATTCAGCAAAGTCGCAGGTTACAAAATGAATGTACAGAAATTGGTTGCATTTCTATACACCAATAATGAAAACACAGAAAGAGAAATCTAGCAATTGATCCCATTTACAATTCCACCAAGAACCATAAAATACCTAGTAGGAACAAACCTAACCAAAGATGTAAAAGATGTGTATGCTGAAAACTATAGAAAGCTTATGATGAAAATGAAGACACAAAGAAATGGAAAAACATTCCATGTTCACGGATTGGGAGAATAAATATTGTTAAAATGTCAATACTACCCAAAGCAATCTACATATTCATCTCAATCCCAATTAAAATTGCATGGGTATTCTTCAAAAAAGCTAGAACAAACAATCCTAAAATTTGTATGGAACCACAAAAGACCCTGAAGAGCCAAAGTAATATTGAAGAAGAAAACCAAAGCAGGGAGGCATCACAATCCCAGAGTTTAGCCTCTACTACAAAGCTATAATCATCAAGACAATATGGCATTGGCACAAAAACAGACACATAGACCAATGAAATAGAATAGAGAACCCAGAATTGGACCCATAAATATATGGCCAACTAATCTTTAACAAAGCAGGAAAGAATATCCAATGGAAAAAAGACAGTCTCTACAGCAAATGGTGCTCAAAGAACTGGACAGCAACATGCAGAAAAATGAAACTAGACCACTTTCTTACACCATACACAAAAATAAACTCAAAATGGATGAAAGACCTAAATGTGAGACAGGAAACCATCAGAACCCTAGAGGAGAAAGCAGGCAGCAACCTCCTTGATCTCAGCTACAGCAATTTTTTGCTCGACACATCTCCAAAGGCAAGGGAATTAAAAGCAAAACTGAACCATTGGGACCTCATCAAGATAAAAAAGCTTCTGCAGAGCAAAGGAAACAATCAGCAAAACTAAAAGGCAACCAACAGAATGGGCGAAGATATTTGCAAATGTCATATCACATAAAGGGTTAGTATCCAAAGTCTATAAAGAATTTACCAAACTCAACACCAAAAAAATAAAAAAAATAAATCCAGTGAAGAAATGGGCTAAAGACATGAAAAGACACTTTTCCAAAGAAGACATCCAGATGGCCAACAGACACATGAAATGATGCTCAATGTCACTCATCATCAGGGAAATACAAATCAAAACCACAATGAGATACCACTTCACACTGGTTAGAGTGGCTAAAATTAACAACTCAGAAAACAACAGATGCTGGCGCGGATGTGGAGAAACGGGAACCCTCTTGCACAGTTGGTGGGAATGCAAACTGGTACAGCCACTCTGGAAAACAGTGTGGAGGTTCCTCAAAAAATTAAAAATAGAACTACCCTACGACTCAGAAATAGCACTACTAGGAATTCATCCAAAGGATACAGCAGTGAAGATTCATAGGGGCACATGCACACCAATGTTTATTGAAGCACTATCAATAATCGCCAAATTATGGAAAGAGCCTAAATGTACATCAACTGGTGAATGGATAAAGAAGAT
>NW_027528640.1:6265412-6269858 GCF_008692635.1 Crocuta crocuta
TGAAGAGTGCAGGTTGGTACCTTGTAGGCTAATCAGACTGGGACAAATTACACTTCTTCAAAGAGGCCTTCTCTGATGCTTTTCGCAGGATAAATTGTGTTCCTATGCATTCCATGATAAACACATTCTGCTTTTCTTTCATGGTTTATTATGTCCTTCAGAATCCCAAGCAATACAATGATTTAGCCAAAAGATTTGGTTAAAAATATTAACTAGTTATACTGTTCTTTTCCATTGGTAATTATATAAAGTTGGGAGTAACCTAAATGTTCATTAAAGTCTGAAGCAGGGGTTCTTGGGTGGCTCAGTTGGTTACGTGCCCAACTCTTCGATATCAGCTCAGGACATGATGTCAGGGCTTGCAAGTTCAAGCCCTGCATTGGGCTCAGTTAGTGAGGTGCCTGCTTGGGATTCTCTCTCCCTCTCTCTGCGCCACTCCCCCCCATCCGCATGCTTGTGCTCTCTCTTTCTCTCTTTCTCAAAATAAATAAATAAATAAACTTTTTAAAAAAGAGTCTGAAGCAACTGAATATGTTCATTGCCTCATATCACACCTCAGGACATTTGCATGGTGCACATGAGTTGTAAAAATCGGCTAACAATTGAAAACATTGTTGTGACCAATTTGAAAAACAAAAAATAAAAAGCTCTACAACTTCATAAACAATTTAAATAACATAAACAAGCAAAGTACGCCTGACAAACAGAATGAATCAGGAAGAAAAACATTGAAATGGTAGAAAAAAAATTTTAACATATTATACTTATTGTTTCTTTTCTTATATATATTTTATTGGTTTTTTTCTTATTCTGAAAGCAAGACATATAATTACCAAAAAAAGCACAAAGAATATAAAGGACATCATAGTTCTACCTGTCCATGGGTAACAGGACTTAACACCTTGTTGCAGCTTTATACCTAAACACACATTCTTGCTCTTCCTCTGCACACAACCACCCTTCATCCCAAACCACCAACATACCTGTCACTGGAGCCTTCATGCTACTGGCTTCTAGGCTCCAAAGCCTGATGGGGCAGAGGGAGGCTGAATGCTTGAGAACGAGCACCACACCAAGACATGAGGTGACCTAAACGAAACTTCCTATCTCATGATTCTGCCTTGGGTTAATTCTGGGGCCTAAAAACAACCCAGCCACCACTCGGTAACTATCTCACAAATAAGTGAACAGATGTGTCAGTAAGCAAAATCAGTTTAATAGGTGACAGTTTAATGTTCAGTTTTTCCTGAGAACGTTATTTCCACCTTCAGGATAAAAATTCAAAATAGTATTTCCAGCTCTTGACACTGGCTAATGAGTGCCACACCTTAATCTCCTGGCTGGCACCTTCCCTATCTGAAACAGCTGCTCTGAGCTAACTGGCCCCTTTTCACTTCACGTGTTCATCACCTCTCTACTCTGTGACATTGAGGACTTTGCGTAACCCTAAGTACTTCAGTTACTGCTCCTGGCAAAAACAGATACCTCATCTCTGGGATTTGACCTGAGGGCAGAAACTCCACTGGAGTCAACAGTCCCAACTTTAAGAATCAAGAAAGGTCTGTTTTCTTTAAAATAAATAAATAAATAAAACATATACACATATATGTGTGTGTGTATATATATATGTATGCATGTCAGCCATCCCTCATCTACATCCCAAATCATCAAATATTTTCATCCACTCACTTTAAAATTTTTGTATTTCTTAAAAAATATTTCATTATATTCATATATAAAACACAGCAAATAAACATGGACCAGCATTAAGCATCACTGCTTCTTATTTCAAAGGATGTCCTCAAACCCTAATAGATAAAATTGCAAATGAAAATGGACTTATCACAATCAATCCCTCAGAAATACAAGCAATTATCAGAGAATACTATGAAAAATTATATCCAACAAACTGGACAACCTGGAAGAGATGGACAAATTCCTAGACACACATACAGTACCAAAACTCAGATGGGAAGAAATAGAAAATCTGAACAGACTCATAACTAGTGAAGAATTGAATCAGTTATCAAAAATATCCCAACAAATAAGAGCCCTGGGCCAAATCACTTACTAGAGGAATTCTACCAGACATATAAAGCAGAGTTAATGCCTATCCTTCTCAAGCTGTTCCAAAAAATAGAATGAAAGGAAAACTTCCAGACTCATTCTATGAAGCTAACATCACCTTGATTCCCAATCCAGACAGACTCCACAAAAAGGAGAATTACAGGCCAATATCCCTGATGAACACGGATGCAAAAATTCTCAACAAGATACCAGAAAATCGAATTCAACAGCACGTAAAAAGAATTATTCATCATGATCAAGTGGGATTCATTCCTAGGCTGCACGGCTGGTTCAGTATTTGCAAATCAATGTAATATATCACATTAATAAAAGAAAGGATAAGAAACAAATGAGCCTGTCAATAGATGCAGAAAAAGCATTTGACAAAATACAGCATCCTTTCTTAATAAAAACCTGCTGGAAAGTCGAGATGGAAGGAACATACCTAAACATCATAAAAGCTATATATGAAAAGCTCACAGCTAATATCACCTTCAACAGGGGAAAACTGAGAGCTTTCCCCTAAGGTCAGGAACACGACAGGGATGTCCACTCTCACCACTCTTGTTTAACATAGTGTTGGAAGTCCTAGCATCAGCAAGAAGATAACAAAATGAAATAAAAGGCATCAAAATTGGCAAAGAAGAAGTCAAACTTTCACTTTTCACAGATGCCATGTTTTACTCTACACGGAAAACCCAAAAGACTCCACCAAAAGTCTGCTACAACGGATCCATGAATTCAGCAAAGTCGCAGGTTACAAAATGAATGTACAGAAATTGGTTGCATTTCTATACACCAATAATGAAAACACAGAAAGAGAAATCTAGCAATTGATCCCATTTACAATTCCACCAAGAACCATAAAATACCTAGTAGGAACAAACCTAACCAAAGATGTAAAAGATGTGTATGCTGAAAACTATAGAAAGCTTATGATGAAAATGAAGACACAAAGAAATGGAAAAACATTCCATGTTCACGGATTGGGAGAATAAATATTGTTAAAATGTCAATACTACCCAAAGCAATCTACATATTCATCTCAATCCCAATTAAAATTGCATGGGTATTCTTCAAAAAAGCTAGAACAAACAATCCTAAAATTTGTATGGAACCACAAAAGACCCTGAAGAGCCAAAGTAATATTGAAGAAGAAAACCAAAGCAGGGAGGCATCACAATCCCAGAGTTTAGCCTCTACTACAAAGCTATAATCATCAAGACAATATGGCATTGGCACAAAAACAGACACATAGACCAATGAAATAGAATAGAGAACCCAGAATTGGACCCATAAATATATGGCCAACTAATCTTTAACAAAGCAGGAAAGAATATCCAATGGAAAAAAGACAGTCTCTACAGCAAATGGTGCTCAAAGAACTGGACAGCAACATGCAGAAAAATGAAACTAGACCACTTTCTTAAACCATACACAAAAATAAACTCAAAATGGATGAAAGACCTAAATGTGAGACAGGAAACCATCAGAACCCTAGAGGAGAAAGCAGGCAGCAACCTCCTTGATCTCAGCTACAGCAATTTTTTGCTCGACACATCTCCAAAGGCAAGGGAATTAAAAGCAAAACTGAACCATTGGGACCTCATCAAGATAAAAAAGCTTCTGCAGAGCAAAGGAAACAATCAGCAAAACTAAAAGGCAACCAACAGAATGGGCGAAGATATTTGCAAATGTCATATCACATAAAGGGTTAGTATCCAAAGTCTATAAAGAATTTACCAAACTCAACACCAAAAAAATAAAAAAAATAAATCCAGTGAAGAAATGGGCTAAAGACATGAAAAGACACTTTTCCAAAGAAGACATCCAGATGGCCAACAGACACATGAAATGATGCTCAATGTCACTCATCATCAGGGAAATACAAATCAAAACCACAATGAGATACCACTTCACACTGGTTAGAGTGGCTAAAATTAACAACTCAGAAAACAACAGATGCTGGCGCGGATGTGGAGAAACGGGAACCCTCTTGCACAGTTGGTGGGAATGCAAACTGGTACAGCCACTCTGGAAAACAGTGTGGAGGTTCCTCAAAAAATTAAAAATAGAACTACCCTACGACTCAGAAATAGCACTACTAGGAATTCATCCAAAGGATACAGCAGTGAAGATTCATAGGGGCACATGCACACCAATGTTTATTGAAGCACTATCAATAATCGCCAAATTATGGAAAGAGCCTAAATGTACATCAACTGGTGAATGGATAAAGAAGATATGGTTTACGGTTCATGAGTTCAAGCCCCATGTCGGGCTCTGTGTTGACAGCTCAGAGACTGGAGCCTGCTTCAGGTTCTGTGCCTCCCCCTCTCTCTGCCCCTCTCCCCCCCCCCCAAAAAAATAAATACAGGG
>NW_027528640.1:6269894-6287965 GCF_008692635.1 Crocuta crocuta
AATACAGGGGCAGCTGGGTGGCTCAGTCAGTTAAGGAGATGTAGTTTATATGTACAATGGAATACTACTTGGCAAGAAAGAAATGAAATCATGCCATTTGCAGCAATGTGGATGGAACAGGAAGATCTTATGCTAAGTGAAATAAGTCAGAGAAAACCTATGCTTCCACTCATATGTGGATCTTGAGAAACTTAACAGAAGATCGGGGGAAAGGAAGAGAAAAACAAAGTTACAAACCGGGAGGGAGGCAAACCATAAGAGACTCTTAAATACAGAGAACAATCTGAGGGTTGGTGGGGTGAGCGGGGGAGAGGGTAAAAGAGGTGATGGACATTGAGGAAGGTATTTGTTGGGATGAGCACTGGGTATTATTTGCAAGCAATGAACCACGGGAATCTACCCCAAAAATCAAGAGCACACTTTACACACTGTATGTTAGCCAATTTGACAATAAATTATATTAAAACAAAACAAAAACAAAAAATGTTCTCTAGATTTTCTAGAGAACACTTGTTTGCCAAACATATGTGTATATATATACATATATATACATACATAGATTCCAATTACATGAACAGCAACAATTAGGAAAAGCTTCAACAAATACTGTGCCTGATGTACCATGTAGCAATGTCATTATGTAGTTTTTCTAGAAATTGTAAGAAAATGGATCTTTCTTTGGAGAACATCTAAGGCGTGTGAATATTTGACTTTCAAATGCCCAACAGAGGGCTGGTTGCTTCTGCTTTCCTAATCTAATCTTCCCATGTGAGCCACAGCCAGACTATCATGAATCCATAGAACTGCCCAACCCAACATCTCTTTCCATTTTCTTTCTGTTCTCCCAGACTTCCATTCTCTTACTGGTAATAACTGCCTTCAATCTACACAACAAACAGAAAAAGCTTAGCCTCTGTCTATTCTCTTTCAGCACATGCTCAGTTACACCATTACTGTATGATCTTAAATAAATTATTTGACCTTGGAGAGCCTCTTTTCTCACCTGTAAAAGGAGATAATGGTACCTTCCTGAACAGGTGATAAGGACTTTAAAATAAAGTATGCAAAGCTTTTAGCACAACACTTTGTTGGCAAATGCACTGTAGATGGTAGTATTATCGCCAGGACTATCTTCAACAAGGGTAACAGTCCTTCCCAAACCCATCATCTTAACTGGGTAATAGTGCTTGTGATAAAACTGTTCCTCGAAAATGTAACAATGACTCTGGAAGTAAAATCTGTCGTTGCACAAATCG
This sequence comes from Crocuta crocuta, assembly GCF_008692635.1. Lineage (NCBI taxonomy): Eukaryota > Metazoa > Chordata > Mammalia > Carnivora > Hyaenidae > Crocuta > Crocuta crocuta. Next base: position 6,271,151 of record NW_027528640.1, read on the forward strand.
TGTCGCTGCTGCAACAAATTATGGCACACCTAGGGGCTTAAAATCACAACAGGTTTATTATCATACAGGTCTAGGGATCAGAAGTGGGTTCTCAGGGCAGCTTTCCTTGTGGAGGCTCCAGAGGGAGGATCCACTTCCTGGTCTGTTCTGGCCAGCTTCTAGAAGCTGCCCACATTCCTTGGCATGTGGCCCCGCATCACTCTGGCCACTGTGTCTGCCATCACATCACCTTCTCCCCCACAACTGCCTGCCATCTCACCTCAGCTTTCTTCACTCTGACCCTCTCGCCTCCCCTTAGAAGGACCCTTGTGAGTACTTGGTTACACCAGATAATTCAGGATAATCTTCCCTGTTCAAGATCCTTAACTTAATCATATCTGCAAAGTATCTCTTGCCAGGTACGCTAACATATTCACAGGTTCTGGGGATTTGCATGTGGACATAATTGGGGCCTATCACATAAGTTAGCCTATCACAGTCATTCAAAATACTCAGGCCATTTAAACTCCTGGAAACTGCCCTGAAGATTCCCCAGAATCTACAAAAAACTTCCTCTTTTCTCATTTTTCACTAACAAAATCTGCTTTTCTTTAGGTATAACCAGTTGATAAAAATAATGCTATTTCTGATTCAATACATGTTTTTCTATTTTGGTTAATTATCAATGTTTTGATAGAATAGCATACTGCAATTTCACGGCAAATGTGTATTCTGGGTAAGCATGCTAAATTGAGAAGCAGACAGGTATTATGATATTTATGCTCTGAGTGAATTATCCCGTGCTCCCAATGTACTCACCAACTTGCAAGACAAACTTTTTTACTGTGATTATATATATGTATACATATGACATAAAGTTTGTCTTTTAACCACTTTAAGTGTACAATTTAATGGTGTTATTATTATTATTTACAATGTTGTGTAACGATCACCACTATCTACTTCTAAAACCCTCTCATCGCCCCAAACAGAAACCCTGTGCCCATTAAACACTAACTGCCATTCCCCCTCCTCCCAGCCCCTGGAAATCTTGAATCTACATTCTGTCTTTATGAATTTGCCTCTTTTAGATATTTAAGTGGTACATTATGATAGTTGTCCTTTTCTGTCTAGTTTGTTTTATTTACCATAATGTCTTAAAGGTCCAACCATGTTGTGGCATGTGTAAGTACTTCATTCCCTTTACTGCTGAATAACGTTCTCTTGGATGTGCAATGCCTCATTTGTTTACCCAACTATCTGATCATGACAGTTGGGTTGTTTCCCCATTTTGTCTAGTATGACTAATGCTGCTATGAATATTGCTCTGTAAGTATCAGTTTGAGCTCTTGATTCTGGGTACATACCTAGGAATGGAAATGCTGGATGACAAGGTAATTCTGTGTTTAACTTTTGGAGGAATTGCTGACTGTCTTCTGGGGTAGTTGTTCCATTTTACATTCCCACAAGCAATGGACTAGAACTCTACTTTCTCCACATTTTAACCAACACTGGTTGGTTTGTTTCTTTTAATTTTAGCCATCCTAATAGGTGTGAAGTGATATCTCACTGTGGTTTTGATTTGCATCTTTTCACATGCTTTTGACCATTTGTATATCTTTGGGGAAGGAAATGTCTATTCAAGTCCTTTAAGGTTTAAAAAATTAAGTCTTTGTATTCTTGTTGTTGAGTTAGAGAATTCTCTACATATTTTAGATATTTGTCCCTTATCAGTATATGATTTGCAACTATTTTCTCCAATCCTATGGGTTATCTTTTTATTCTCTTAATAGTGCTGTCTTTATACAACAGTGTTTAATTTGGATGAAGTCCAAATTATTTGTTGTTTGTCACTCATGATTTTGGTTTCCTATTTAAGAAACCAATGCCAAACCTAAATTCATAAAGGCTTTTTCCTATGTTTTTTTCCTAAGAATTTTAAAGTGTTTAATTTTTAAATTGTATAGCTTTTAAAATTAGGTCTTTGATCCACTTTGAGTTCATATTTGTAGATGGTGCAAACGGTCCAACTTCAAACTTCTGAATGTAGATATCCCAGCATCATTTGGTAAAAGACGGTCTTTTTCCTCACTGAATGGTCTCGGCAACTTTCTTGAAAAATCAACTGATCATAAATGTGAGGGCTATTTCTGAGTTCTCAATTCTCTCAAGTCCATTGGTTTGTATGTCTTCCTTCTGCCAGTATCACACTGTTTGGAATATTGTAGCTTTATAGTAAGTGTTGATACCACAAAGTGTGAGTGCTATAACTCTGTTCTTTTTCAGATTGTTTTGGCTATTCTGGGTCCCTTGACCCAGAATTTAGGATGAGCGGCTCCATTTCTGCAAAAGCATTGTTGAGACTTTGATAGTGACTGCACCAAACATGCATATCACCCTGAGTAGTTCTGTCATCTTAACAATACGAAGACTTCCAATCCATGAACAGAGGATGCCTTTCCATTTATTTAGATATCTCTAATTCTTTTTTTTTACTTCATTTAAAAAAATTAAATCCAAGTTAGTTACCATACAGTGTAATAATAATGATTTCAGGAATAGAATTTAGCGATTCATCACTTACATACAACATCCGATGCTCATCCCAACAAGTGCCCTCCCTGATGTCCATCAGCCCATCAGACCCCACCAGAAAACCTGTTTGTTCTCTGTATTTAACAGCTTCTTATGGTTTGTCTCCCTCTCTGTTTTTATCTTATTTTTGCATCCCTTCCCCTATGTTCTTCTGTTTTGTTTCTGAAAGTCCTCATATGAGTGAAATCACATATTTGCCTTTCTCTAATTAATTTCGCTTAGCATAATACACTCTAGTTCCACTCATGTTGTTGCAAAGGGCAAATTTCATTCTTTTTAATCACCAGGTAATATTCCAGTGTGTGTGTGTGTGTGTGTGTGTGTGTGTGTACCATGTCTTCTATATACATTCAACTGTTGATGGACATTGGGGCTCTTTCCATACTTTGGCTATTGTCAATAGTGCTGCTATAAAAATTGGGATGCAGATGCCCCTTCAAAACAGCACTCGTGTATCCCTTGGATAAATACCTAGAAGCACAATTGCTGGGTTGTAGCACAGTTCCATTTTTAATTTTTTGAGGAACCTCCAGACTTTTCCAGAGTGGCTGCACCAGTTTGCATTCCCATCAACAGTGCAAAAGGGTTCCTCTTTCTCCACATTCTGGCTAATATCTATTGTTGCCTGAGTTGTTGCCGTACTGACAGGCAACAAAACTCATTGTGGTTTTGATTTGTATTTCCCTGACGATGAGTGATGCTGAACATCTTTTCATGTGTCTGTTGGTCATCTGGATGTCTTCTTTGGAAAAGTGTTTCTTCATGTCTTTTGCCCATTTCTTCACTGAATTATTTGCTTTTGGGGTGTTTAGTTTGATAAATTCCTTATAGATTTTAGAACCTAACCCTTTATGTGATATGTCATTTGCAAATATCTTTTCCCATTCCATCAGTTGCCTTTTAGTTTTGTTGGCTGTTTCCTTGGCTGTGCAGAAGCTTTTTATATTGATGAGGTCACAACAGTTCGTTTTTTGTTTTTGTTTCTCTTGCCTCTGGAGATATATCAAGTAAGAGGTTGCTGTTGCCGAGGTCAAAGAGGTTGTTGCCTGTTTTCTCCTCTAGGATTTTGATGGTTTTCTGTCTTCAATTTAGCCTTTCATCCATTTTGAGTTTATTTTTGTGTATAGTGTAAAAAAGTGGTACAGATTCATTCTTCTGCATATCAATGTCCATTTCTCCCAACACCATTTGCTGAAGAGATTGTCTTTTTTCCATTGGATATTCTTTTCTGCCTTATCAAACATTAGTTGGCCATATGTTTGTGGGTCCATTTCTGGGTTCTGGCCTGAAAATATGCAAGGTATCATCTTGATCATTTTGTACTTGTTGAGAACTGATTTGTGACCCAATATATGATCTATTCTGGAAAATGTTCCATGTGCACTGCTTTAGGACAAAATGTTCTGAATATATGTGCTAAGTCCATCCAGTTCAGTGTGTCATTCAAAGCCATTGTTTCCTTGTTTATTTTCTGCTTACATGATCCATCCATTGCTGTATGTGGGGTGTTCAAGTCTCCTAGTATTATGGTATCATTATCAATATATAATAAATATATATGATTTATGTATTTGTGTGCTCTCACACAGGCAGGATAAATATTTACAACTGTTAGATCAAACTTCTTGGTGGATAGAGCCCTTAATTATGATATAATGCCCTTCTTCATTGATTGTTACAGTATTTTAAAATCTAGTTTGTCTGATATAAGTATGGCTACTCCAGCTTTCTTTTGACAACCATTGGCATGACAGATGGTTCTTCATCCCCTTACTTTCAATCTGCAGGTCTCTTCAGGTCTAAAATGAGTCTCTTTAAGCAGCATATAGATGGGACTTGATTTTTTTTTTACCCATTCTGACACCCTATGTCTTTGGATTGGAGCATTTAGTCCACTTACATTTAGAGTAAGGACTCAAAGATATGAAATTAGTACCATTGTGTTGCCTGTAGAGGTGGGTGTGTCTGGTGATGTTCTCTGGTCCTTTCTAGTCTTTATTGCTCTTGGTCTTTCTTATTTTGTTTTCTCTTTTCTCCAAAGAGTCCCCCTTAAAATTTCTTGCAGGGCTGGTTTAGCAGTCACAAACTCCTTTAGTTTTTGTCTGGGAAACTCTTTATCTCCCCTTCTATTTTGAATGGCAGTCTTGCTGGATAAAGAACTCTTGGCTGCATATTTTTCTAATTCAACATGTTGAATATATCCTGCCACTCCTTTCTAGCCTGCTAAGTTTCTGCAGACAGGTCTGCTGTAAACCTGATCAGTCTTGCCTTATAGGTTAAGAACTATTTTTCCCTTGCTGCTTTCAGAATTATTTCTTTCTCTGTGTATTTTGTGAATATGACTATGATATACATTGGTGATGGTTTTTGTTGAATCTAATGGGAGTTCTCTGTGCTTCTTGGATCTTGATGTCTGTGTTCTTCTCGAGACTAGAAAAGTTTTCTGCTATACTTTGCTCACATAAAGCTCTGTCCTCTTTTCTCTCCCTTCATCTTCTGTAACTCCTTTGATTCAGATGTTATTCATTTTTAATAAGTCACTGAGTTCTCTAAGTCTTGTATCATGATCTCTTGGTTTTCTTTCCATTTTTCTTCTGCTCCGTCTCCATAATTTTCCTTCTATATCACTAATTTGCTGCTCTGCTTAATTCATCCTTGCCATCGTGGCATCCATTTGATATTGCATTTGATTATAGCCTTTTTAATTTCTGCCTGCCTAGATTTTATCCCCGAAGAGAGGGATTCTCTGGTGTCTTCTGTGCTTTTTTGAACCCCAGCTAGTATTCTTATTCTTATTATTATGGTTCTAAGTCCTAGACCTGCTTTCTTACTGTGTTGATTAAGTCCCTGGCTGTCATTTCTTCCTGTCCTTTTGGTGTGAATTCCTTCATTTTATCATTTTGGAGGAAGAAAAAAAATTAATAAAATTAAAATTTTAAAATTAAAAACAAAACAAAAAATCAAAGGAAGCGAGATCCTAGGTGTGATTTGGTCTGCTTGTTGAAAGAAGCTTGATAGAATAGAGATAAAAGGGAAAGAGAGGAAAGGGGGAAAAAGATAAGAAAAAGTTTAATTTTTTTAAAAAAGTGTATAATAAAGTAGAATAAAATAAAATGAAATACAATAAAAAATTTTTTAATTAAAAAAATTATCTTTTTATAGCTAAGAAAGAAAAAGAAAACAATTTAACCAAAAAGAAAAGCAAAGGAAACAAACAAGTGAACCAGCAAACAAAATGAAACTCAAATGAAGTTACATCCAGTTTCTCCTAGAACTGAAACTATGAAGCACTCTATGGTCTGTATACTAAGCAGGTAGAGTGACTTATGCTGGTATTCTGGGGGATGTGCTTAGAGGGCGCAGTTGGGCAGGACTTGGTGTAACACCTCTGATCTCCACTAGGTGAAGTTGCTTAGCTTAAGGGGCAGATCAGTGTGGCGTTCATGTGCATGAGCTGGAAAGGTGGAAACGGATTCACCCAGCTCCCTCGCCTTCGATGCAGGAACTTCATGGTCTCACCGACCCACGATTAAACACCCCTCCTTTGTCCTGGGCTTCCATCCACTCCCCACCATCTGAGACATGGACCCTCAGACTCTGCTGTTTGCTCCTGGAGATTCACTGTACTTCCTCACCAGGGCACTGACAGGCACTGAGCTTGAAAACTTCAGACTGTACTCACTGTTCACAGAATCCTGGTGCTATTGAAACCCTCTCCTTTCTTCCAATCAGTTTTGGGGAACAGATTTCTTATTTGGTCCCCTGTGAGTGGTTTCACCCCTTCTCTCTTTCTCTCCAGCTACTTTTAGGAGGAGTGCTTTTCTTGCACGATCCCAATGGACTGCACGCTGCTCTTTTCTTTTTCTCTCTCTGTTCTGTCTCTGTGAAAACAGCTCCCTACCTTCCATGACTTTTGTCTTCCCCAGCTCACTTCTTCACACTGCATACTTGCAGCGTTCTGAGGCTCAAGTTATGCAGACTGCGGTGTTAATCCTCAGATCAATTTCCTAGGTGTTCAAAGTGGTTTGGTACTGATCTAACTGGGTTTCAGGGACAAGACAAACTCAGGGGCTCCATGCTACTTTGCCATCTTAGCTCCAACAGTCTCTCTAATTCTGTGAGCAATGTCTTACACTTTTCAGTATAAAAGTTTTGTGCCTCTCATTGGTTAAATTTATTTCTAAGTATTTTATTCTTTTGGATGTTATTGCAAATGCTATTGTCTTCTTAATTTCCTTTTCAGATTTTTCATTGCTAGTATATAAAAATTCAGTTGATTTTTGTGTAATTTTATATCCTTCAATATTACTGAATTCATTAATTAGCTCTAAAAGGAGTATGTGGGGGAGTATGTATGTATGTATGAATTCTTAATGTTTTCTATGTTTAGGTAGTCTGTGGTACAGACAGTTTTACTTCTTCCTTCCCAATTTCGGTGTACTTTCTTTCTTTTTTCTGTCTAATTGCTCTGGATCTGCGAACACTATGTTGAACAGAAATGGCAAAAACAGGCATCCCTGTCTTGTTCCTGGCATTAGGGGGAAAACTTTCTATCGGGGCACCCAGATGGCTTGGTCAGTTGGGGGTCTGACTTTGGCTCATGTCATGATGGCATGGTTTGTGGGTTCTAGCCCCACATCGGGCTCTGTTCTGACAGCTAGCTCAGAGCCTGGAACCTGCTTTGGATTCTTTGTCTGCCTCTCTCTCTGACCCTCCCCTGCTCATGCTGTGTGTGTCTCTCTCTCAGAAATTAGAAAAAAAATTTTTTTAAAGCTTTCTATCCTTTCCTATTGAGTATAATGTTAGCTGTGGCCTTTTTATATATAGGCTTTATCATGCTGAGAAGATTCTCTTCTATTCCTAGTTTACTGAATATTCTTTAGATCATGAAGGGATGTTGGATGTTATCAAGTGCTTTGTGAATATCGATTGAGATGACCATGTGGTTCTCCCCAACTTCATTCTATCAATGTAGTGATTGATTTTGTATGCAGAACCACTGTTGCCTTTCTGGGATAAATCCCCCATGGCCATGGTGTATAATCATTTTTATATGCTGTGGAATTCTATTTGCTGGCATCTGGTGAGGATTTTGGTGTCTACATTTGTAAAGTATATTGGCCTGTAGTTTTCTTTTCTTGTAGGGTCTTGTCAAGCTTTGATATCAGAGTAGTGCTGGCCTCATGCAAGGAGTTGAAAAGTATTTTTTTTCTTCTTCATTTAATAGAAGGCCTTTCTTTGTTGGGAGATGTTTTCATTTTGTTTTGTTTTGTTTTTGTTTTTGTTTTTTGTTAGGGGATTTTCAACTGTTGACCCAATCTTCTTCTTAAAGGTCTTTTCAGATTTTCTATTTCTTCTTGACTCCGTTTTGGTAGTTTGAGCATTTCTAGGGATTTGTCCATTTCCTCCAGGATATACAATTTATTTGGTATACAGCTATTCATAGTATTATCCTATAATGCTTTTTATTGCTGTAGTCAATAATAACATCTCCTCTCTAACTTCTGATTTTAGTAATTGAAGTATTCTCTTTTTTTTCTTAATCTAACTAGAGATTTGTCAATTTGTTGATCTTTCCAAGGAACCAGTTTTTTGGTTTCATCGATTCTACAGTTTTTGCTTTCTCTATTTCACTTATTTCTGCTCTAATCTTTATTATTTATATTATTTTTCTCCTCAAACTCAATTTAACATATCCAGGAATTAATTTTTTCCTCAACTGCCTAAAATGTAAAAATTAAATACCTCTATGCCATCAGAGAAAGAATAGCCTATCTGTTAGATCTACTGTTTAATCTACATGAAAAGCTCTCATATAATAAACAAAATATTACTCTTATTCTGTCATATAAAATATAAAGTCATGGGAGAGAACCAACCTAGACTGAAAGTTAAGGTCATTCTCTAGTTTTCAAGACTTGTACCAGGCTGAGACAGAGCAATGCCATGAGCCTCTTGGGTATTTATAGGAAAAACTGAAACCAAGCCTCTCATTTTTAGATGTCATCATGAAACATATTAACTGGCTCTGGTTCTAATGGAAACAAGCACGACATTCATCTGATGATATCCCATGAAAATGATTCCACTCCCTGAGTGAAATGCATGGATCTAAGTGTTGCCAGTACTATAATAGGGATTCCACCACCTCCCCATAGATTTGGCTCTTAAGTCCTTAGGATTGGCTTTCTCGGGTTGTGCTTGGGAGAGATGACGTCTCTCTGAGTTTCAATTGTATCTCCTGCTTAGCCTTCACACTTCACATTGTCTGACCCAGATCACCACCAGATATCTCATCCTGCCCACATACCTCCTACTCTTCCCTGCACTTCCCATGCTTCATAGACCATGATCATTCTGAGTGCGAGACCCACAGCCTAAGGAGATGGAATCAGAAAATCAACATCTCTGATTTTCTTTTACTCTTAAGAGGTGACTTCAGCAAGATCACAAAAGGCACAATGGGACATTTAACCTAAAGGACTAATGGGGTTTAACAGGCACTTATAACAATTAGGAGACATTCCATGGAGAATAACGAAATACTGGTTTAAACAGGAAAGATGGTTCTTACCTTAGACAACAGGAAGCCCACAGTAAGTACACTCCAGGGCTACTCCATCAGCTCCATAGCAGCATGAAGGACTCAGGTCCACATTCGACCGTGTCACCTTGCTGTGTCGGTTTTGTCTTCAAGCTGGCTCCTGTCTGCTTGCAAGATGGCTACAGCAGGTCTTGTCGGCACATTTGGACGTGACAATGACCAGAGCAGTTGTCTCTTGTTTATGTGCATCATTCTCTCTCTCTCTAAGAATGAAGATTTTTTTAAGATTATATTTAAAATTATTGGCATCTCTGTGCTGTCCATCTCTTTCATCTTTGCGAACCATCAATTGAATCTATCAAAAACAAAATGTTGGTGTAAAAGAAAATTTTTAAAATAAGTTTCATGGAATAGTTGCTGAGTGAGCTGGGGATTTCTAGGGGTTCCCTAGAGGGAGAGGTGCATAGACTTTTCGAAGGTGAGAATCTACTAGGGGCTTAAATCTTGCAGGAATAAAAATTTGGAACCAGGAGGAAAAATATTTGAGCCAAAATTTCTTGGCCCCTCTGTTTTTTTCTTTCTTTCTTTGTACCTCCTAAATTCTAAAAGATTTGTATTCCATAACTTGCCTTGGCTAAGTTTTCTTAATCTTATATTCTAAACGGTCTCATTTAATCAATACCAAGGACTCCACCATCTTTGAAATACCCATTTTAGGCATGTCATTCACCGATACCATCTCCTTTCCTTCCACAATATTTACCTGTGCCAACTGCAACATTCTTTTGAGTCATTAGGATCTCCAATCCACTGCTCCTATAATGAGTGCTTACCACCTCATCACTTGTCTGTTTTGGAACAAAAAAAAAAAACAACTTTCTGAGATATTGCTCAGCAGATGGGTCCTCATATCTCAGTGACTAGAATTGAGTGACATGCTTTTTTTTTCTTTTTTAGAGAGAGAGAGAGAGAGGACACAAGTGAGTGGGGGGGAGAGAGAGAGAGACACAGACAGAGAGACAATCCTATGAGTGGCAGAGAGAGAGAGAGAGAGAGAGCACAAGTGAGTGGGGGGGGGTAGAGAGAGAGACAATCCTATGAGTGGCAGAGAGAGAGAGAGGGCACAAGTGAGTGAGGGGGAGAAAGAGAGAGAAACAAAGAGAGAGACTATCCTATGAGTGGCAGAGAGAGAGAAAGAGAGAGAGACAGAAGCAGGGCACACCTGGAAGCAAGGTATGAGCTCACCCAAAGATCACCCCATGAGGGACTCAGTCTCACGAACTGTGAGATCATGATCTGAGCTGAAGTCAGATACCTAATGACTGAGCCATCCAGGCGCTCAACGTGCTCTTTCTTAAACCAAAACTGGCAAGAAAAATATAGTTTACCAGGATTGGTTTAAACCAATCAGCAGTTTTCCCTTCAGTGGGGACAGAGTGACCTTCCTTAAAGGTGAATACATACACAATGATTCCAAGAATAAAGGCAGAATAAATGCTGAGTGGTTTACTAATAGTAACTGCTATAGTATTATGTGCAATATTTGTACTTTTAGCCCCAGCTGCAAATGATACTTTCTGAGGTCACTGTTCATTTGTAAGGAATGGGGCAGGTGTCAGGAAAAGAAACACAAAGATGGTTCTCTTTCCATTAAAACATTCTAGAACTGGTTCTAATAAGTACTTATTAGCTGAGATGACTTTAGACAAGGCACCTAGCCTTTCTTTGTTTTGATTTCCACATCTACAATGTGATACAAATACTGTGCTGCCTATGTCATGAGAGCTGGGAAGGTAATTACATTGCAGAAATGCAAAACAATATTGTTTCCCCATTTCATCTTCCCACACTGTTTGTTCTGTTTCATTTGTCCATCCATACCCACACCCTTTTCACAATATTGCTGACAGTCTATGTAATGTAAGGGATAAATATTCGAAAATCAACAGGGTTTTCACCATGGCTCTTGCATCTAAGGTATTAACGAACGAATGATTTAGCAGGAACTGCTTTATGTCCTGGAGCACAGAATCAGACAAGGCAGTGCAAGATGTAAGACAAAAAAGGTGGAGGAATGAGGGGTGTTGTTTACGCAACCATAATGATTGGTTCAGTTGGAGCAATTACCCTGTTTACTACAGACGCTGCCACCAAGTACATGAGTTCAGAGATGCCTATGCTGCTTTTCTAGCTTAGAAGCACTTACTGATCCACAGGATAGGCCAAGCAAACAAACCCAAGAAATATGGGTTCATGTTACAAGAAAACAGTAAACGAAACCTGAGCAATTGGTTCGTGCCTGGGCCAGTGAGACGACGTGAAACACCCATTCATGCATTAAAGAAGGACTAACAAAAACTTAGCTGAAAAGTCTCCATTCTTTGGAATAAGGAAATACTAATGGGTTTAAGTCAGCTAACCAATCATCTTTAAGATCTAATCACTCAAAGAGATTTTCCCATGTTGGAAACCCAACATTTTGGGAAAAAAATAAGATGTTTAAATGATTGCTCTTGTCTATGCTTGTTCTTGAACAATACAAAGAAAAGGAGAAAATCTTACCAGGATTTAGAACACACTATTCAGCTCTGTGATGAATAACAAGATACGTTGGAGGGGACTTCTCAAGGAAACGATGTCTCTGAGCAACAGTACTGGCATGTGCAGGAAAATCATTGGTTATTTTGTTTTTAATGTTTTATTTATTTCTCTGAGAGAGAGAGAGAGAGAGAGAGCATGTGAGGGTCAGAGAGAGAGGGAGACACAAAAACTAAAAATGGCTCCAGCCTCTGAGCTGGATGTCAGCACAGAGCCCCATGCAGGGCTCGAACCCACGAACCATAATGAGATTATGACCTGAGCCGAAGTCGAACGCTTAGCCAACTGAGCTACCCAGGCACCCCAGGAAAATCATTGTTGACCAGGACTAGGAAGTGAATAGCTATGGTTTCCTCCTATTAAATGAGGCAGCAAACCGCAGAAAGAATATGGGCAACTTAAACCTTGTATCTGGTTTCTAAAATAGTTCAGTTAATTGAGAACCAACATTTGATGGGAAGGAAGAATTCCCAAGATAAAAGTCCTAAGATTTGTCAGGACATTAGAGGGGAACATTATTCCCTGCAAAATAACTCCCATAGCAAAGTATTATAGAGAATGTAAGACAGAAGGTCACCTCCATTATTTGCCTGGTTCAGTGAAGTTTTCTACTCATCAACTGAAACACAACTTTAAACAACTGAGCGTAGCTTGGATATGCTGGGGGACAGTGTGGTGGTTAGCTATCAGTGATGATGCTATCGTTCCTTTCAAGCAAAGGTAGTTTATCTCTGGAGTCTGAGAACTTCCACATTCAAGCAAGATTGGAGAGACTGCTGTTGAAGCATGGGCCTCCCTGGCCATGTCCATACATATGGACCCTCCTGGTGGCTATTTCTACTGCAATAAAAAACAAGTAAGCACTAAATCAATGACCAGGAGAGGAAAGGTGAAACAGCAGGGCAGTAAGATACTAGAGTTAAAGCTTTCTTGGCATAGGCACAAAGTGAGTTGCTAAATGTAGTTGTAAGACCACAAATATCTATGACAAACCGGCCATTGTCAGTTTACTTGGTTAAAGGAGAAATGATAAAAAGAAGTATTTTAAATCTGCTCAGTAAACATTACATATTGATTTAGCGACAGGAAGTAGATCAAATCTTTATGGAAACAGCCTCATTTGATCCTATTAACAGCCCCAAGCCATAGGTATTATCCTCAGTTTGCAGAAGCAAACAAATCGAGGCAACGGTTTAATTTGCTCAAGATTTCGCAGATATTAAGTGATGGAGCTGGAATTTGACAACCAGAAAGTCTAACTTCAGAAACCATGGTTTAAATTGTTTTTTAAGTTTATTTATTTTGAGAGAGACAGAGACAACACAAGCGGAGAAGGGGCAGAGAGAGAGGGAGAGAGAGAATCCCAAGCAGGCTCTGCACATTCAGCTCAGAGCCTGATGCAGGCTCAAACTCATGAACCATGAGATCAGGACCTGAGCCAACACCAAGAGTCAGATGCTTAACCAACTGAGCCACCCAGGTGCCCCCAGAAACCATTTTTTTAATCGATATTTCCTATGCTTACATAGCCAGCCTACTCTTTCTCCCATACCATTTCGCCGTTTTCTTTCTTTATCGTTTCTGCACAAGAAAACCATCTTCTTTAGTAACAATTTTAAAAGTATTATAGATGTCTGTAATTTAAAATACTATTTTTGACACCATGCAGTTTTAAGAGTAGAACAACCATTTTAGAAATCCTATGAATAATCTGGCAAAAATACCATATTCTTTAATATAATGAGTTGATTAGAAAAGGTCTACAATTATTTATTTATTATTTATTTTGAGAGAGAGATTGAGAGAGTGGGGAGGGACACAGAGGGGGGATAAAGAGAATCTCAAGCAGGCTCCATGCTGTCAGCACAGAGTCAGATGTGGGGCTCGAACTCATCAACCAACTCATGAACTGAGATCATGACCTGAGCCGCAATCAAAAGAGTCAGATTCTTAACCCAATGAGCCACCCAGATGCCCCAGAAAAGTTCTGCTTAAGACAAATTAGAATAAGGTACAACAACAGAATTCAATTCTTTTTCTTTTCTGCTCTGATAGACACAAAAGGTAATGTTCTGGAAAAAACTGCACTACTGCTAGTAATTCAAGGCTTCCATTCTCCATTGGATTCCCAGAGCTGACCACCTAACTTTTAGTGTTTCCCATTCCTCTCTGTTGTAAATCCAAGCCATTTCTAAATTCCAAAGGCCTAAATCCTATTCTCCCATCTTTTTCATCTTGCCTCCTATGTCATTGAGACCCTGAGGCCATCAGGCTTGAAATCCATCAATTTCCTCCTGCTAGACCAAGAAAATTTAGCAACTTGAGCAACCATCCTTCCAATCTTCTCTCCAGAAATAAGGTCTCCTCTTGTTCCAGTCTAAATCAAGTTCTCTGTGCTCTGGGTTCCATGTTCTCACATCTCTTCAAGGAGCCCAAACCATTAATTTTCCATTCCGCTTTGTGCTGTGGTAGATTTGTCAAATACATTGCTATCATGCTCCCAACGTCCCAGGAGAGAAGGCAAGCCATCCACGGTCCTTGCCAAGGGGCAGCCATGTTTTGTACCATGCAAACTCCTGGGTACTGGCTGACCAGGGAAGGGCGGCAAGTATCTCAAAGAGCAGCCAACTTACAGACTGGCCAGGGAATGAAGGCACGCCCTGCCATGAAACAGTGAGCAGGCCCTGGTGCCTACTTAAAACGTCTCAAAATTACTCACTGCTTTAAGAATGAGAAACCCACTTGCAGTAAAATGGGAATATTTTCATTATTAGAAAGTTATGAAATAATCTTTTATGTATGTCTTGTGAAAGCCATTCACTTTAACATTCAGAAATAAGTTGATACATTGTAGTTCTTAGAGAGTTTTACATCTTAGCGCAGGAATAACAACATATAGTATCAGTAACATTAATGATAAAAATATTATTTGTAGCACCCTCTTATATGAATTTTAAATGTCATCTCTGATTCTCACAATAATCCCACAATGTAGGTTCGAATATTACTGATTTTCAAATAAGGACACTAAGGCTCAGAGGAGTTAAGTTACTTCCCAAAGTCACTCACTTAATGATGTGCCAAGCTTGGAGACTGGATCTAAAGCTTCTATATAGTCTTTGTCCTCTTTATACTATCTCCGGCTTCTTCCTAACTACACCATGAAGGCACTGCTTACATTTATCATTTGTCATCTAATCATAACATCAAAATGATTGGAACGGGTTTAAAAAATATATAAATCACAATAACATTCACAGATGAGGAATGAGGATGAGAAGGCAAATAAAATTGAGACACCTGGGTGGCTAAGTCAGTTAACCGTCCCACTGGGCTCAGGATATGATCTCATGGTCCATGAGTTCGAGCCCCATGTTGGGCTCTGTGCTAACAGCTCAGAGCCTGGAGCCTGCTTTGGATTCTGTGTCTCCCTTTCTCTCTACCCCTCCCCTGCTCATGCTCTGTGTGTGTGTCTGTCTCTCAAAAATAAATAAACATTAAAAATTTTTTAATAAAGAAAAGGAAAATAAAATCAAGCTGGGGACAATTTAGTGTAAAAGAAAGTGTGTCAGTGGTTCTGTATGTAGTTAGACAGGATCTCTAAACATTACTTCATTAGGAAGGTTGATGCCTTTGGGAAGAGTTGGTACCACATTTTTTTTTAAAAGACTTGTTACCTCCTGAGGATTCAAAAGATAAGACATGAGAGGCAAACATTATTAGGTGCATATATTAACCAAAATACAACATGCACCCTGCACAAATGCTTGCTGACTTAGAAATATTATCAAGCATTTCAGCCTATAAAATGTAAGAGTTATGGGCACCTGAATGGCTAAGTGGGTTAAGCATCTGACTTTTGATTTTGGCTCAGGTCATGATCTCAGGTTGATGGGATGGAGCCCGGAGCCCAACTCTGTCCTGGCAGTGTGGCCTGCCTGGGATTCTCTTTCTCTCTCTCTGCCCCTCCCGAGTTCGAATGCACCCCCCCCTCTCAAATTAAATACATAACTTTTTTTTAATGCAAAGGTTAGAAAGTCCACGAAGAAAAGATGGATGTTTACCAAATGTTAATTTCAACAAAATTCTGACCACAAATATTGACACCCTACAAAATGGCATAACAAAAAAGAACACCTGTCCATGTAAAAAGATGACTTCCCGCTACATAATGTCTTAAAATTTGCAGCATCCCAAGTTAGAGTCTACTGTTCATTTTACACCATTTTCTTCCATGGCTACCATTCAGAGGTACACCTCTCTGAACCAGAGAGCCCCTTATGCAGGGAGAAAAGAGGTAAAGATGCACGCGGGCTTACCAGGAGCAATGCAGTAACGTCTGTGAAAGAAAAGCAACCTTACAAAAACATGATCCCAATATCCTTCAATTCGGATCACCAGAGGACTTCTTCAATCTTTATTCTTTTCCCAACTAGCGCACAAAATGGTGTTCGAGCGGAGAAAACGAACTATGGTTCATTCAGATGTATGATTTTTCTTTTTTTTTTTTCTCGGAGCAAAGATTCTGAGTAAGGACAAACCTAGCTGCTGATCGCAGTATGCAATTACACGGGAGGAGAGTTTGCGCTGGCGGTGAACAGAAAGCAGGTTTGCTCCGTACAACAGGTTAGCTCATACTTAATAATGCAGTAAGTCTGCCAGGCTGTGACTCGGTGCGCCCAGGTGATGACGGTCGCTATGTCTCTGCTCTCTAAGCCTCTGGCATCAACAAGCACAATCCTGGGCTGCTGTCTGGCTGAGGTCAGCTCCGCCGGACCAGGTCCAGATACCACCAAAGACTCGGAAATTAGACTTCCTGGAGGACAGAGCCTCTTTCGGGTCCACGTGTGCCTCGCTGTGTGCTATTTTCGGGCTCCAACTAGAAGGGCCTGGGACTCCGGGAGGCACGCGGGGGCGGGGCCCGGGGAGTTACAGTTTCGAACATCCGCCTCAGGTGCCCTGGCCGTGGGTGGTTCAAACACGACGCTTTCAAAAGTGCAGGCCAACGGGGCAGGGCGGGGGGCGGGGCACGGGTCAGCCCTCAGGTGTCCTGTTCGGCCGCGTCAGAGACTCGGGCTGAGTCCCGGCGCATTCCCGCC
>NW_027528640.1:6289130-6289449 GCF_008692635.1 Crocuta crocuta
GTTGCGACCCCGGCCCGTACGTCGCCCCCCGCGGGCCGCGCCGCACCATGCTCCGTGGTCCCCAGTGCCTCCTCAAGGTCTCCGTGGCACCGGTCGCGGCCCTGGCTGTGGCGCTGCTCTCGTCGCTCTCGCGCTGCTCCCTCCTGGAGCCGGACGACCCCGCGGTTTCGGCGCTCAGCCCCTACTTCGGCACCAAGACCCGCTACGAGGATGCCAACCCCGGGCTGCTACCGGACCCCGAGGCGCCGCGGCGGGACCCCGAGCTGCTGGAGGACGCCTGCACGCCAGTGCAGCTGGTCGCCCTCATCCGCCACGGCAC
>NW_027528640.1:6289698-6307841 GCF_008692635.1 Crocuta crocuta
CGGCCCCCCCTGCCCCGCCGGCGGCCGCGACCTGGGCGCCTCGCTGGCCGACTGGCCGCTGTGGTACGCCGACTGGATGGACGGGCAGCTGGTGGAGAAGGGGCGTCAGGACATGCGACAGCTGGCGCTGCGCCTGGCCTCCCTCTTCCCGGCACTGTTCAGCCTCGAGAACTACGGCCGCCTGCAACTGGTCACCAGCTCCAAACACCGCTGCGTGGACAGCGGCGCCGCCTTCCTGCAGGGGCTGTGGGAGCACTACCACCCCGGCTTGCCGCCCCCCGACGTCGCAGGTGACAGCCCGGGCCGCCGGGTGGGCCCCCTGCCTGGGTCCTCCGAGCACCACGTCTTCCCCAGCCCCCAGGTCACCTCACCTCACCTCCCCCAGTCCTCAGAGCCCTGGCTTCTCCCCGGGCTCCACTCCCCAGACCCCCTGCCTGGCTCCTCCGAGCACCACGTCTTCCCCAGCCCCCGGGTCACCTCCCCTCCCCTCCCCCAGTCCCCAGAGCCCTGGCTTCTCCCCGGGCTCCCCGCCCCCCGGACCCCCTGCCTGGGTCCTCCATGCTGGTCGTCTTTCTCAGTCTCCTGCTCACCTCCTCTCCCCCCGTTCCCAGAGCTCTGGCTTCTCTCTGGGCTCCCCTCATCTCCCTCTGTCCCCGGGGCCTCCACCCCTTCTCCGGGTCCCAGCTCCCGGGTCCCAGCTCCCGGGGCCTCGGTCTCTCCTCACTCCGGCCCCCGCCCCCCAGGCCAGGGCTTCCCTCACTTCCCCCAACCCCCACCCCAGCTCAGCTTCAGGACTGAGCGGTCACCCTTCTCCAGCGCACATTCTTTTTTCCTCTGATCACGTGTGGGCGGGACACTGCCTTAGGCGTTCGGGGTCCGAGAGGAGAGGGGACTGACCGGGACACTCTTTGATCCGCCCTTCCCTATTAATTGCGCCCCCTTTGAGCACCGACCCGGCATTCCTCCTCGCTGGCAGCTATTTCTGTAGTTGTGTAGTCGGGCGCGCTTGTTATATACAACCTAGAAGTTTTTTTCATCGGCCTTTGCTTCTGATACTGTTGGGTTTTTATTTTTCACTTTTTTTTTTTTTTTAACGTACTGGTTCTTTACCCACATCCTGCTGTAGGAAGCTACTCTCAAACTTTTTTTACTGCTGTGCTTTTGATGAGACTTTGGGGTGATGGTGGGGAGGTCGCGAGCCCACGGCCAAGAAAGAATTCTTGTTCGTCTTTGGTGCAAAAAGGTGATTTTATTAAAGCAGGGGCAGGACCCTTGGGCTGGAAGAGCTGCGCTGGGGTTGTGAAGAATCGCCGGTTTTATACTATGGAGATGGGGAGGTAAAGGCACAGGGAGCCTCCCGAGGGACTTGAACATGCCTCCTGGGACACCTGAGACCTGGCTGTCCTCAAGCTAAGGTTGTTACCCTCCAGCAGGGCATTAACATTAGGATGCGAGGGGCTTCCTGAAGAAATGTCCTACTCTGTATTTGCCTCAAGTATTTGCAGCTTATGAGGGTATTTAGTTTTACCTGCCATTTCCTCCTTACCTTTGTTCCCCACATCACTAGTGAGGGCTGATGTCCGGGCTCCAGGAAACTGAGACTCCGGGTTCCTGGAGATGAGGCTATTGATAAGATGGGGCTTTTTTTCTTATATTTACTAAGATATTTGTGAACTGATGGAGACTCATGTCCTGCGTGACTGTGATCTCTATCAGTTAGCCATTTGTTTTCTTTCTTGTCTTTTGTCCTTGGACAGCCAGGAGAGCCTGAGGAACAGGTCACCCATCCCACGTGGGGCGGGGGGTGTTGCTTGCACTTTGTCCTCAGCCTGCCCCACGCTCCCACATCACTTTTCTCTGTTTTGTTCTTGGACGTACTGTAGACTTCCCTTCCCTGTAGCTGTGATTTGCGGTCGCGCTCAGTACTCTTCTGATTCCATTACTTATTCTTCTTCAAAATAAGGGAGACCATGTAGTGGGGCCCGTTTATTCCACAGGTGAATAAGCTGAGCCTTGTTGATTGTCCTTGGTTAGTTTGAGGACTAGAGTCAGGCCTGGAGTCCATGTCTTCTTTTTCTCCCTCGAACTGGTGCCTTTTTCACTCCCTGAGAAAATGCTTAATAGTCGCAGATGCTAATAATAACAAACTCTTAAGGCCTGCTACGCGGCTGTATGCCAGGCATACCTACCATTTATTTCACTAAATCCTTACAAAAACTCCCTGAGGTCGGGAGTATTTTCTCCCCAGGTAACAGAAGAGGAAATTGAGACACAGAAACACTAAATAAGTAGCCTGCTTTCCTATAGCTATGTATGGTCCCAGGAGATGGGATTCAGCGCTTGGGCTCCTAACCATTATACCTGCATTATACCTTCGGTTTCTCCCATGACTTAAGGATAAGCATGAAAACATACAACTGCCTGCGCCAGAGAGCTGAGCACGGGTTCATGTTTCCTTGGCCAGTTTTAAGGGCAGAGTTGAGGAGATACATTGTTCCCCTTTTAAACCCAAGTTAGGACTGGACCAGTTTGCCATTTCTCCAGCAGCACTCTCTCTCACGCAGTTCTGCCACCTTCAGGAGGGCATTCCGTTGACCGTGTGTCATGTTACTGCTGTGCGGGTAAATTTGGCCAACTTGGGTTTAGTCACTTGTTGAATTGTGCTTTTTAATGATTAATATGCGTGAAAAATCTCCACAAATCTGTGAACTGAATGCTAAAGGCAGAACGTACTTCAGTATAGCACAGGATATGTAGCGTATACCAAAAAGGTGCTACCGGACCCCTGAGATGAGGTGTTAGAGATTGAACTCTCTGTCTACCTACGTCATTATTATAGACCGTTGTTTTGCCTGTCCACAGAGAAAGACGTCAGAGCTCCCGTACTTTCCAAGTCAGGATGGTTTAGGAACTAATCCAACAGGCAGGTAAAGTGGACAGAATTACCCAGTCAGGATCTTCTGAAAATGGATACACCCACACATCCGTGTAAATATATTTTTTCACACCTACATCCAAAGCAGAGTAATAATTTAATTCTTTTTCTTATTTTGTAGACAGAAATAGTATTCTTGGTGTTTTCATGGTGAATTATTGGAGAGATGATTGAAATGGATGTGTTTTGAATAGGACTGAAAAAACTTACAAGGCACCCAGTAGTTAAAGCAGGATTATAGATGCTTCCACAGTCCATAATCACTGCCAAACTGGGCAAATAAGATAAATTACCAAATTTTAAACCAAAAGTCTTTGGGAGCTTTCATTATAAAATGAGCCAAAATTAGAAACACAGTGAAATAGAAGGCCCGAAACTCAGTTCCTGTATTTTGTGCTGTTGTCAGTAGTTTTTGTCCAAGGCATAGTCTTGGAAAGTAACACAGCGTTGGGCAAGTTAATAGAGAAAATAAAATATGCTATTTAGATTTTGGCTTAGAGTAGATTTGACCTGTTGAATTTGTCTGTCACTTTGTAATTAAGAACTTTGCTAATTTTCTGTTGCTTTGTCAAGTTTTCTGTGCCTGGCAGAAATAATACTTAATAGAATACATTTTTGCACTGTTTTTGATTTTCATCTCTATTTTTGTTTTCTTTAAGAAAGCACAGTCATTTCAGCTACCTTTTTGTGTGTGTGTGTGATTGCGCAGTATTGCATGCAGTCACATTTTCTTTTGTATTTGATTCTCTTGTTTCTTTAGTGTTCTCTACCAGAGACTCATGAATTATAGTCATTCCACTGGGGGTAAATAGTTTGGTCCTTTCTTGGTCAGTGTGAGGGGCAAAGACCTGGAAGAGAACTTGTAGCTCATGCTTTCTTGGTCAGTGTGTGCTTATTTCAGATATGCAAATAAGTAAGCAGGTTTTTAGTGTTGTTTTTCACACTTGAAACAAAATTTTCAATAATTTGAGATTGGCATTTATATCTATTGTATATATAATATATAATTTTTTCTTTCAGATATGGAGTGTGGACCTCCAAGGATTAATGATAAACTAATGAGGTTCTTTGATCATTGTGAGAAGTTTTTAACTGAAGTGGAAAAGAATGCTACAGCTCTTTATCATGTGGAAGCCTTCAAAACTGGGCCAGAAATGCAGACCATTTTAAAAAAGGTCGCAGCTACTCTGCAAGTGCCAGTCAACAATTTAAATGCAGGTAATGTGCCCCTTATCTCTCATTTGAACTCAGAAATAATTTAAATGGGTCTTAAACTCTGAAAATGAAAAAATATGGAAGCATGGTTATTCCTTTTAAAGGCCCACAATTGATTTTACATTAAGAAGATAATGTGTTCTGGGTCTAGAAAATTGTGTATCTCATGCCTACTATTTTTAGATTCATATTCTTCTTTGAACTTTATGTAAATTAATGTACAAGAGTCTTGCTGTATCCTGAAATTTTTTTTTATTGAGGGCAGAGGTATATAAAACTTCCAACTATAAGCATTCTATATGAAACAAAAAGTATATTTTTGAATTATCTCCCCATAAAATGATACAAGTGGAAAATTATATTAATTCTTTAGCTTTTGAAGTCGTTGAGAAGTGTGTCCATGTTAATGTTTGAAGAGGGGTATTAGAAAGTGAAAAGTAAAGTGGTGTGGGAATTTTATTTGAGGCTTTTAAGCCTAGAGATGCTAAAAAAAAAAGAGAGAAGAAAAAAGAACAGTTGTGTCTTTTGAGAGGTGTTGCAGTGGATGGACTGACTGGTAATTTGTCATGCAACCTGGGATACTTTTAAGGTGAAAGACACTGTTAATAATTGTGCTGGGAAAGCAGGTGGAACCCACGGCACATGATCACCTACTTATAGGAATTTAAGAAAACATAATAAGATTTTTTCCTGATCTCTAAGAATTTATAAATCACACAAGAAATGGTGACAAATATACGTACAAAGATTGTGGATTTCATATATTATAAATAAATTTCCAAAGACCAGAAGTAGGAGATGTTGGGGGGGAAAGATCAGAATCATGGAGCCTGAATGCTTGATAAGCATCAAAGAAGTGAAGATGCCTAGACTGGCATTTAAAATGGAATGTTTTCTCTTTCTCCAAAGATGCTAAACATTGGGATCACCTACAGAGCTTTAAAAATTACTTATTTGTGGAGCACCTGGCTGGCTCAGTTGGTAGGGCGTGTGACTTTTGATCTCAGGATGGTAAGGTCAGACCCCACGTTGAATGTGGAGATTGCTTGAAAATAAAACCTTGTTTTTTCAAAAGAAAAATTTTTTTAATGTTTATTTTTTGAGAGAGACAGACAGGGCGAGCAGGGGTGGGTCCAGAGAGAAAGAGGGAAACACGGAATCCAAAGCAGGCTCTAGGCTCTGAGTTTTCTGCACAGAGCCCTTTGCGGGGCAGGAACTCACAAGGTGTGAGATCATGACCTGAGCTGAAGTCAGATGCTTAACAGGCTGAGCCACCCAGGCGACCCT
The DNA here is from genome assembly GCF_008692635.1 of Crocuta crocuta. Lineage (NCBI taxonomy): Eukaryota > Metazoa > Chordata > Mammalia > Carnivora > Hyaenidae > Crocuta > Crocuta crocuta. Next base: position 6,295,136 of record NW_027528640.1, read on the forward strand.
GCAAATAAAATCTTTTAAAAAATTATTTATTTAAGTGGGAAGTAACTTAAACACAGAAATAATCATAAAGGCTCATCTAATGAACTTCCATATACCCGCGACTCAGTTGTATCAAATTTTAACATACTGCCATTAGTCGCTGTAAATCACTTGAGGTCCTTTGGTCCCTCTCAGGATTTCATCCCTCTTCTTTTCTTCCCAGTGGTCACCATTGTCATGAATTGAGCATTTAAATCATCCCATGCCATTTTTATATTTATCTTCCTATACATAAATGGGATGTCATTTTGCAGGTTTTAAAACTTTTTTGAATGGTATCAAACTATGATAGCAGTCTGAAAATTCATTTTAATTCAACGTTTTAGTTTTGATTTAATGTAGTGATTTTAGTCTTAACATTTTAAACTTTTGTACAGGATTCCATTATATAACTATAGCAGTGTCTAGCCATTATTCTGTCAGTAGGTGCTTAGAGTGTTAAAGATTCTTTAAAAAACAATATTCAGTCTCTAGTGGAAATGAATTTTGTGTTTTACTGACAGAGTAGCTGAGAGCAATTTCTTTTTGGAGGCTGTGAGCATTGGTTGTTGAAATCATGGGTTCTGGAACTAGACTGTTTGCTTTTGAATCTTGACTCTGTTCCACTATCGAATAACTCTCTGGTCTTTGGCAAGTTCCCTAGTATCTCTAGGCCATAGTTTTTCCTCTGTAAAATGGGTATAGGAATTATACCTTTCTTTTAGGATTATTGTAAAGATTGTATAAGGTTAATTAATGCAAAGCATTAGCATACTGCCTTGCAGAGTAACTGCTCAAAAATATTGTAGCTGTTTAAATGCCTTCTTTATTTCTTTTCTTCTTTCCTTCCTAACACAGAAGGATAATAATGTGTGTAATCATTTTTACTGAGCAGTATATCTGTCTTACACAGATCTGTCTCATTCTTTTGAATTCTATGTTATTTCATAGGCTATGTGATTCATTTTCTAGGTCAATGATAATTAAAAACTTATTTAACCCATCAGATTTTAATGGTGGAGGGGGCTGGAGCTAATACAGTGCAAATTCTTTTTACAGGAAATCATTTTTCTACTGAGGTTTTTCTTAGTTTTTACCTCTTTTAAATGATGCTACAGTGAACATTCTGACAGTCTGGTTTTTGCCCTTGAGAATTTATCTATAGGATAAATAACTGTAGATTAGAGTTGTTGGGTTAAGGACAGTGAATACTTTACCACTTGGCATATATTTCCAAATTGTTCGAAAGTGTAGAAAAATTTATATCAATATTTGAGAATCCTCAGTTTTCTTAGATCATCAAACAGTGGTTATTAGTCATTTTTTAAATGTTTTTTTATTTTGAGATAGAGAGGGAAGTGGAAGGAGAGAAAGAGAGAGAGAGAGAGAGAGAATCCCAAGCAGGCTCCACACTGTCAGCACAAAGCTGGATGCGGGGATAGAAACCAGGAATCATGAGCTGAGCTGAAAACCAAGAATTGTTAACCGACTGGGCCACTCAGGCACCCCTTTAGACATTTTGATTTTTGCCAATTTGATTAATGAAAAATGGTATCTAGCTTTTCTTTTTTTAATTTTTTTTTATGTTTTATTTATTTCTAGGAGAGAGAGAGAGAGACAGCGTGAGCAGGGGAGGGTCAGAGAGAGAGGGAGTCACAGACTCTGAAACAGGCTCCAGGCTCTGAGCTGGCAGTCAGCACAGAGCCCGACGCGGGGCTTGAACCCACGAACCGCGAGATCATGACCTAAGCGAAAGTCAGATGCTTAACCGACTAAGCCACCCAGGCACCCCAAATGGTATCTAGCTTCAATTTGCATTTCTTTGGTTACCTGTGAGGATGAACATCGCTTTATACATCTATTGGCTATTTGCATTCCTTCTGGGAATTGCCTCTTCATTACCTTGTCCATTTTCTGTTGGATTGTTTTTATGTTTTTCTTATTGGTCATTGGTGCCCTTTATGTATTATGGATATATCAATTATATATCCTTTAATATTTCTTGACAAAGGATAAATCTTTTCCGTATTGTACATTGCTAGCATTTTCTCTTTAATTCGTTGCACGCTTTTTAACTGTGTGGTGCCTTTGACTGTACACTTTACATCTTTTACGTGGCCACATATGTCTTTTCATTACGGCTGTTCAATGTTGTATTTTGCCTAGGAATCCTCTGTTAACCCAAGATTATTATATTTTTCTATGTCTTTATTTTTCTTTTAATTTTATAACGTTTTATTTTTTAAGTTTATTTAGTTTTGAGAGAGAGAGAGAGTGTACATACATGTGTGCATGTGAGCCAGGAAGGGGAAGAGAGAAAGAGAGAGGATCCCAAGCAGGCTCTGCCCTGTCAGCATAGAGCCCCATGTGGGACTCAGTCCCATGAACAGCGAGATCGTAACCTGACCAGAAATCAAGAAACAGATGTTTAACTGACTGAGCCAGCCAGGCGCCCCTAGCTTTTTAGATCTCTGATCCATCTAAAATATTTCTGTGGTTCCAGAAGACTGACCAAGAGGTCACCATGGTCATAGTAGATGGTCAGGGCCATGACTCCTGAGAGATCTCTCACGTTTCTCTTTGGCATGTGGGGAGAGTGGGACCTGACAGGCTAGAGTCACTTGCTCCGGATGACTAGTGGCAGAGTTAGGTTCCATAGCCTGTCACCTTTGGAAGTGTTTTTTGGTGAGATTTTTCTATCGACTCCCTTCTAGTTGAAGAATAGACCACCAGGACTGACTTTCATAGTCTCAGCACTGGAACTTCGGGTGTGAATGAGTCCAGCTCTTCCATCAAACCTCCATGGCACTTAGGAGTCACTGTAGTATGTTACGTATTATGATTGTAAGCCCTTTTGTTTACATAAGCAAGGTTTTTAAATGGCTTTTACGTGTATTCTCAATTAAATATTCTTTGTGTACTATATGCTGCTTCAGGGAAGTTCTTTCAAATCAAAATTGGTTCCTTGGGAACGCGGAAACACTGAAATTAAAGAGAAAGCAAAACGTAGGAGGCAGCCCCACAGTGGACTTCCATTCTCTCTGTGTGAAATTGAATGTCACCAGCTTTGCCGTGACCAGAGAGCACTGCTCTTATTTGGTACTGACACAGGCACCTTTCAGGGCCCAGGGCCTTGTTGCCTTCTCCTTCTTTTCAAATTCCAGGTGTATCTAAATGTCATTGGCCAGTTAGCAGTGTAAACATCCAGGTACCTTGTTCAGAAACCTGCTGCCTGACTGAGCAGCCAACAGCCACGTTTGAAAAATGAGTGCTGTTAGCATCCCCCTCCCCCAGTGTGTGATTTTCCCTGCTGTTTCTATTCTTGACCCTTTGTCTCACCTTCTTCCTGATTCACTCTGCCCTTTCCTCCCTCACCACCTTCTGCATTCTCTTCTCTCCTTTTATATTCTCTCTCTCTACTCCTTCATAACAGTTACAGTGTGAATTGTGTAGTGAAGAGAACTGTTCAGAAAATGTGCGTTCTTATTCCTGATTTTCAAGATGGGGACTGAAAGCTCAAAACTTTATGTCCCCTCCTATAGCCCTCTTATAGGAACAAAGTCAAGTTCTGTTTAGCAAGTTCTTGGATTAAACTTCTTGTTGGATTTGTTAGGCAAATATGCCCTTAACAAACACCTTACCTTTAAAACCAAAAATAGTCATCGTTTTATAGAAAGTATCCTATTTTCATTGGACTGAAATTTGTACGCCCGCTTGGTTTCTTCCTGACAGTTCCTTCTGTTAGGATAGTACACAGTGAGTCTTGCTACTGTGATGGCCAGGAAGAAGCTGAATCATGTTTTCTCCATGCTAGACGTGTCCAGGTTCTCCGACTGGCTGCAAGGGACATTCTGTAAATATTCGGCCTTTGGAAGATTACAGAAAACAGTAACTCACAAATTGTACCTTTCTTTTCCCCCCCCAGATTTAATTCAGGTAGCTTTTTTTACCTGTTCATTTGACCTGGCAATTAAAGGTGTTAAATCTCCTTGGTGTGATGTTTTTGACATAGATGATGCAAAGGTAAGTATTACTTTTGTAGTTTCTTTGCTATTTTTGCATGATTTTTGTTGTTGTTGTTGTTGTTACTTGGAACAGTTTTTCAAATAATAAGCAGGGTAGGGAACATGAACTGCCTTTGATTAACTTGTAATTTTCCTTGCAAAAAGAGATAAATTGTTCAGATAGGGCCCACATACCTATAAATAGTTGAGATTCAGGAAACTTTGGAAAACATTCCTCCATGGTGATGTGATTTCTGGGTCTATTTTGCCTGTCATCAGACTTTATTGCTGGAAAGGACTACAGAGCTATTAAAATCCAAGATCTCTTTTTATAAGAAGCCAAATCTCAGAGAGTTTGAATGGTTTTTCAAATATCTAACTTTTCTTTTTTAGCAGTTTTCGTGATAAATTGAGTTCCATGGCAGTAACTTCCTCTATGGTTTCTGTCTGCCTGCTTCCTGTTTCCTTCTTTTCCTCTTCATTCATGTCACTTCTCTGTGGACTTTCAGACTCTAGGAGGAAAAGGGCAGATAGACCTCCAGTGAATTCTGGTCAGTTCTGAGATGTTGGGAGCCAGACAGGTGGGTCAGAGAGTTCATTGTTTTTGCAAGCACTGAGAACAGCACCAGCAGGCAGAGTGCTGGTGTCTATGTGGATCATTCAGGAACGTGGACGTCTGAAACTTCCGTCATCTCCTGCGTTCAGTATTCCATGCAAAAATACATTATTAATCTCAAAATTTAACATCAGATTTTGAAAAGAAGTATAATATTTGCCAGATGATAGAAGCAGGCTTTTAGGCTGAGAGCTCATATACATATGAGAGTAAACAAGTGCTTTATTGTGATACTCAAAGACTGAAGTGACCAGATGAAAGGGGAAGTGAAGTGTTACATGCTCAGGTGGGAAAGAGCAGAGGAGTGGGGGGCAGAGGAGAGGGCCCCGGGTGGATGGCTATTCTAGGACATGGCACCAGTGGTAATGGGTGTGTTCCATTTCCTCCCTATCCGCTCCTCCCTCTAACTGTTCAAAAAGTCATCACTTAGAGACTTCTTAACCACTGGGGTCCCTGGGTGGCTCAGTCGGTTAAGTGTCCAGCTCTCGGTTTCGGCTCAGGTCATGGTCTCGCGTTTCGTGAGTTAGAGCCCTGCGTCAGGCTCTATGCTGACAGTGCAGAGCCTGCTTGGGACTCTCTCTCTCCCTCTCTCTGTGCCCCTCCCCCGCTTGCCCTCTGTCTCTCTCGAAATGAATAAACAAACTTAAATTTTAAAAGAAACTTCTTGACCATAAAATTAATAATTATGCCAGTATAGGTATAAACTGAAACTTCGGATCCCCGTTCACCTGTGTCAAGATTCCTCGTGTTTTCCCTACCCAGATTGCTCTAGGGCAAAAAGTTGATAAACCACAGTAATTTTCAGTGCCATACAAATGACTGATGAGGCTTGTCAAAGGGAAATTTACCTTCTAGCAGAACAACAATTTGATTTGTTCCAATTACTACAGCTGGTGGACTGTTAGGCATGTGCCCACATGTGGTCCCTTCCGAGGCCTGGCAGCTTCGGGGTAAAGTGCAGGCTCTCCGCCACCACAGTGCAGATGCGCCTCCAGCCTCTGCTTACTCATCTTCTTGCCACCTGCTTGCTTCCTTCCCTGTCCCTTCCTGAGCCCTTCTCTGAAACATTTCCCCTGGCTTTTTGTGCATCTGTGTCTTCTGGGAAGTAGTGTGACATGCTACAGAAACCTGGAAGGGCGTGATCTGGGTAAGTTACACTTCCTCTTCCTGTGCCGTGGTTTCCCTATCTGTTAAAGGATGCAACTGTTGGGTTACTCAGGAGCACTCCTCTAATTCTAAGATTCTGTACTACTTGACTTTTTCTTTTCCTTTTTTTTTTTTTATAGGATTATCCTTATATCTATTTATTGCTTCTGAAGCATTTCTGTTTTTATTTTTCTGCAACTTATTTTGAGAAATTTCAAGCTGACAGAAATTGTAAGAATAATACAATAAACATTCACATTCTTCACCTACATCCACTGGTTGTTAACCTTTTTTTTTTTTGGCCACATTTGCTTTTCTCTATATATGGGAGTTTCCTGTTGCTGCCGTAATGAATTACTGCAGACTTAGTGGTTTTAAAAAATACACATTTATTATCTCACAGTTCTAGAAGTCAGAAGTTCAAGATGAATTTTAGCTAAAATCAGGATATCAGCACCATGTTCTTTCTGGAGGCTCAAGAGGAAAATCTGTCCCTTGCCTTTTCCAGTCTCTAGAAACTACCCTACATTTTCCCCCCATCACTCTAACTCAACCCCCCGCCTTGCTGCTGTGGTTAATCTTCTGCTCTGACTGTCCTCCCTAACTATTTCTTCTAAGGATCTTTGTGATGACATTGGCCCTCCAAAATAGCCCAGGATGACTTTCTCATTTTAAAAGCCTTACCCTAATCACACCTGCAGATTCCTTTCCATCACATAGGATAACATATTCACAGAGTCTAGGGGTTCGGAGGGAAGCATCTTTGGACAGCCGTTTCTTCTGTCTGTCTGCCACATATGATCTGTTTTCTTTGCAGATATCAAAACACTTCACCCTTAAATACTTGCGTATGCATCTAAAAAACAAGACCATTGAGGTAATAGAGATATATAGAAGTGATAGTGGTACATAAAGGAGAAAGTTGATTTAATGGCGGTCTTCAGAAAAGACATATGATCTAGGCACTTTTCTGTGGGATAGCTTTTTGCAACTTTGTATCTGTCTTCTACTGTAATAAGTATATCTTGATTTTCTATCTCTTCTGGAGTCGGTTTTGGTATTTAATATTTTCTTATAAAAATCATTCAGTTTTTCAGATTTATTTGTAGAGGATGGCAACTTTTCTCACAATTCTTTTTCTAATATTTATTTTTGAGAGAGGACAGTGAAAGTGGGGGAGGGGCAGAGAGAGGGGAAGACACAGAATCTGAAGCAGACTCTAGGCTCGGAGGTGTCAGCACAGAGCCCATCATGGGGCTTGATCCCATGAACCACGAGATCATGACCTGAGCTGAAGTTGGACTTTTAACTGACTGAGCCATCCAGGTGCCCCTCTCGCAATTTTTTAAACAAAATGTTTCTTACGTATATCTGATACCATTTCCCCACTGTTATTACTTGTGTACTTGGGTTTTCATCATTACGCTAATTTAGTGTTTACCGATACATTATTTTTTTCACATGTAATAGTTTAACTTTATGTAATGAAATCACCCACCTTTTTTTTCTATCTAGTTTTTATTTAGCATGTTGTTAAGATTTACCTGTAGTTCGCTTATTTTCATTGCTGTATTGTATTCCATCATATGAATTATCGCAGGTTTTTTAAATGCATTATTTTGTTGGTAAACATTTGGGTTGTTCTCAGTTTGGGGCTATTATGTATGGGGCATATTATTCTGTATGTGAATTGAGGCATACACACATATTTCTGAAGGTCTGTCTGTGTGTGTGGTAGAATTGCTGGATCACAGGGTATATAGAATTTCAAATTTACTAGACAGTGATGCCGAACTATTTTTGAAGTTCTAGCTTGTTTCTGTGATTATGCTTCTTTTCATATCTTTTATTTTCTGCTCTTGACTTTTTAATTTTCTTAAGCCTTTGGAATTCATAATACTTTATTTACTCACAGTTTTCTTCTGGGTATTTTATCTGTATAGCAGGTTTTTTAAAAACATTTATTTATTTTTGAGACAGAGATAGAGTGCGAACAGGGGAGGGTCAGATAGAGAGGGAGACACAGAATCTGAAGCAGGCTCTAGGCTCTGAGCTGTCAGTACAGAGCCTGATGGGGGGCTCAGTCCCACGGACCATGAGATTATGACCTGAGGTGCAGTCGGACGCTCAACCAACTGAGCCACTCAGGTACCCCTTGTTACCTAACTTTAAAGAGTTGTGAATTTTGTTTTATTTTGCGCTTAAGTTACTTGTGGGTCAGCTTGATCCTTTTGAGGTTTATTTCTGAGTTTCATGCTCTAGATCTGACCTTACAAAACTCAAATCCAAACCTTTACTTGTAAACATGCTTCTTCTATTAAAGTGTGATGCGGGGCGCCTGGGTGGCTCAGTCAGTTAAGCGTCCCAACTTCAGCTCAGGTCATGATCACATGGTTTGTGGGTTTGAGCCCCGCGTCAAGCTCTGTGCTGACAGCCAGCTTAGAGCCTGGACCCTGCTTCTGATCTGTGTCTCCCTCTCTCTCTGACCCTCCCCTGTTCACGCTGTTTCTCTCTCTCTCTCAGAAATAAATAAAAAAATATTTTTAAAGTGTGATGCTTCTGGGGTCTATGTTGAAGCTGTGGACCCTTGGGTGTGCACTGAAATTCTCTTAACTTAGACTGCTTGGAACTTGATGATCTCCCATTCTTGTGATAGCTCCAGAATTCAGCTTAGAAGTTCCACAGCATTCAGCTGCAGAATCCGGGGGACCCCCAGCTTCCTGGAGCTCTTTTCTGTGCAGCTTCCTCCTTTCCGGTATTCCACCCTGCTACTCCAGGCCCTTAAGACTCTGTTCTCCCTCTTCTGCTCAGCAGGACCGCGGGATTCTGCCTCCCATTCCTTTCCCTGTACCTCTGGGCACAAACCCCGGGACAATTGTAGAGTTTGCTGTGTGGGTTTCTCTTCTTTCAGTGATCATAGTTCAGTGCCGATTACTCAATGACTTCAAAACATTTTATGTATTTTATTCTTTTTGGTCCCGAGGGCAGGCTTGGTATCCGTCCATCATGGCAGATGGTACGTTCTTTCAGTATGCTGCTGCATTTTATTTGGTAATGTTTTATTTCCAATTCATTAAAGCATGTTTGTAGTGAGGCTGGTTTATGGCCGTGGCTCTCGTTTGTGAGTGGTACTCCTGGCCTGGACCTGTTCTTTTTCCTTTGAGGGGGTTAGAATGTGAGGGGGAATCTGTGTTTGCAGCAGTGACAAGGAGACACAGGTGAGGGCACAGGAATTGCAGTGCAGCGGTCCGGATTTTCTTTCCTTGCCCCTTTCCTTCGTGCTTTCTTTGTTCCGGTTTAGGTACAGGCTTCCAGTAGCTTCCTAAAATGAGTTAGAATCTTTCCATCTTTCCCTTTCCCTTGGAATAATTTAAATATTAGGAACTAACTCTTAAAACCAGATATACCTGGGGAACACCAGGGTGGTCCGGTCGGTTAAATGTCGACTCTGGTCTTAGGCCCAAGTCAGGATCTCACAGTTCGTGAGAGATGCTCCAGCCCGGTATCGGGCTCTGCACAAACAGTGCAGAGCCTGTTTAGGATTCTTTTTCTCTCTTTCTCTCTCTCTCTCTCTCTCTCACTCACTCAGAATAAATAAGTAAACTTAACACGCACAAAAAAAAAAAGTATATACCTAGTATCTTTTAGGTAGACCTTTGTCTCTAGTTATTTTGTATAATCAGATTTTTCTGAATCAGTTTGGGTAATTTGTGTTTTCCTAGAAAAACCACTTATTTCATTTACATTTTCAAATCTTTTTGAGATAAAGTTTCAATTGTGTACATGTATGATTTTTTAAAAGTCTTTAGTTATATCTCCTTTTTTATTTCTGACACTATCTTTGTTTGAATCAATCTGAATGGATTTGACAGAACTTTAATACCTTTAATTAAAAAAAATTTTTTTTACATTTATTTATTATTGAGAGATAGAGCACAAACAGGGGAGGGGCAGAGAGAGAAGGAGACACAGAATCTGAAGCAGGCTCCAGGCTTTGAGCAAGCTATCAGCATAGAGCTCGACGTGAGGCCCGAACCCACGAACGGTGAGATGATGACCTGAACTGAAGTCGGACACTTAACCAACTGAGCCACCCAGGCACCCCGAGAACTTTAATCCCTTTAATGTTAATTCCTTCCTTTAACAAAAAATGTTTATTTTGTCCCTTTTGCTAACTTGATTTAATTGCCTTTTTAATATCTCTTTAGTTTTATTTTTGGTATATGGCAATGGCTTACCCTTACGCTTGCTCTTAAAGTTATTATGGTTTGCACTTAGTTTTCTCTAGAGGCTTTTTCAGAGAAGAATAACTTAAAATTACTACAGAGTCTTCTCTTGTATCTCTTTTAATTGCCCATTTTAGTTCTCTAGTTTTGGTGTTTATCTGATCAAGTGATACATGAGTGCAGAGTCTAACATTCGGAGAAAGCCTGCCTTAATCACCATTTCTCATCCAAGCCCTCTCCATAGTGATCAGTCACTGCTGTCAGTTTGATGTGTACCTTTTAGCCCTCTTCTGTGCTGCTGTTTATAACCTATGTCATTCTTAGTACTATAAACCGCATGTATGTGCGTAGGTCTGTGTGTCTTGGTAATAAAAGGTACTACACTGTATTTATTATTCTCAACCTGCCCTTCTCATTCAGGACATCCTGGAGATCTTTCCACATCAGTACATGAAGATCTACAATATAGAAGTCTTAAATCGCAGCACAGTGTACCATACTATGTGTATGCCATAGTTTAGTCAGCCATCTGCCTATTCATGAAGACTCAGTATTTCCAGGAATCTCTCTTCCAGTCAATAAGCAGTGCTACTGTAAGACATTCCCACACACATTCTCTTGTGTTCCGGTGACTAAACCCTCCTAAGAAGTGGAATTAAGTGGGTCATAGAGATGCATGCTTTTATGGATTTTGCCAATTTGCCCTTTAGAACATTTATGCCAGTATGCATTCCTTATCTGTATTCTTGGTCTACTTTTATTACTAATTTTGCCAAACTGATATATGAACCAAAGTGCTTGACTTCTGTCTGGTTTCTTTCTTCATAAAATTCTTAAAAGTTCCGGATCCACTGTTGGCATCTTTTTGTGCTATAATAAAAAATCTTCTTTGTATATCTTTTTTTCTTCTTTCTGTATATATATTTGCTATCACTTTAATATAATTTTCACAGAAAGGAGAAGTGAGCTTGTCTTTACCCCCCTGTCCTGAAGTGTCCTAGAGGCTGGATTACAGCCTGAGTACTACTTGCATCTGTCCCGAAGCATCTGGATGTTGGGTTATGGCATGAGTACTACTCACGTCCATCCAAAAGTGTCCCGGAGGCCGGGTTATGGCCTGAGTACTACTTGCGTCTGTCCCGAAGTGTCTGGATCCTAGGTTACAGCATGAGTACTGCTGGCCTCTGTCCAGACGTGTCCTGGAGGCTGGTTACGGCCTGGGTACTACACACATCTGTCCCAAAGTGTCCCGGATGCTGGGTTACGGCACAAGTACTACTGGCTTGCTCTTGCATGCCCACCTCTACACTCCCACAGTTAGAGTTTGTGTGTCATCATAAATCTTTATGGGTCATAGACTTAAAATGGCAGTATAAACTCGACATACTTTGTGTAGAATGACAAACAATGTAATCTTTCCTGAGAATCATTATTAAGTCAGAGAATCTGTTAACATTAAAAAATGTAATAATGACTTTTGAAATTTTTATTTTTAGGTACTAGAATATTTAAATGATCTGAAGCAATATTGGAAAAGAGGATATGGGTACACTATTAACAGTCGGTCCAGCTGTACCCTTTTTCAGGATATCTTCCAGCACTTAGACAAGGCAATTGAACAGAAACAAAGGTAAAAGCTTAATTTTTTTTTTTTTTTGATATGTATTCTTAAATGCTCAAATGACCTTCTGAAAAACATTTTATAATGGGTGATTTTAAAAATTAGGTCTGGGCCATGGGGGTGTCATAGTGGGTTGAGCATCTGACTTTGGCTCAGGTCATGATCTCACTGTTGGTGAGTTTGAGCCTGGTATCAGGCTCTGCTGACAGCTCCGATCCTGGAGCTGCTTCAGATTCTGTGTCTCCTTCTGTCTCTGCCCCTCCCCTGCTCATGCTCTGTCTCTCAAAAGTAAATAAACATTAAAAAAATTTTTTTTAATAGGTTTGCTTGTGTTTTTAAAAACTTATAACTAGACATACAAAAGAATGATTAGTTATGAGGCATATACACCCTTTGTTCACCCCAAGAACTAGAACATTCGCATTTGCAGTACTTCCCTTCTTCTGCACCCTGTGTCCTCTCTATTCCATGTCCCCCGTAATCACTGTTGTAAATTTCCTGTATATCATTGCTTTGCCTCTTTAAAAATAGTTTTTATTGTAAAAATATGTGTGCAAAGAACATGTTTAGTTTTACTTAGTTATATGTCTGTTGTCTTCTGAGCCTTTTTTTCCCCTTCCGCATTATATTTATAGTGTTCATTGTATTGTCACATATACTTTAAAGTTAGAAAATAAAAATTTTTACGTGGCTCCTAGGTGACTCAGTCAGTTAAACATTTGACTTGGTTTCGGCTCAGGTTATGATCTCATGGTTTGTGGTTTCGAGCCCCACGTCGGACTCTGCACTGACTGCACAAAGCCTGCTTGGGATCTTTCTCCCTCATATGTGTGTATGCATTCTCTCTCTCTCTCCCTCTCCCTCTCCCTTTCCCTCTCTCTCCCTCTCCCTCCCAAATAAACTTAAAGAAAAAAGAAAATAAACATTTTTACTATAGTACAATATTCAGTAAAATGTGATATTCAATAAATAAGTTTTATACTACCTTCTCTTATCAGTGGACGTTTGGGTACTTTCTATTTTTTGCTGTTGTAAAATACTGTAATGAACTGTACATGGCTTCTGGTAGGAATTG
>NW_027528640.1:6307969-6342970 GCF_008692635.1 Crocuta crocuta
GAGGCCGGGTTATGGCCTGAGTACTACTTGCGTCTGTCCCGAAGTGTCTGGATCCTAGGTTACAGCATGAGTACTGCTGGCCTCTGTCCAGACGTGTCCTGGAGGCTGGTTACGGCCTGGGTACTACACACATCTGTCCCAAAGTGTCCCGGATGCTGGGTTACGGCACAAGTACTACTGGCTTGCTCTTGCATGCCCACCTCTACACTCCCACAGTTAGAGTTTGTGTGTCATCATAAATCTTTATGGGTCATAGACTTAAAATGGCAGTATAAACTCGACATACTTTGTGTAGAATGACAAACAATGTAATCTTTCCTGAGAATCATTATTAAGTCAGAGAATCTGTTAACATTAAAAAATGTAATAATGACTTTTGAAATTTTTATTTTTAGGTACTAGAATATTTAAATGATCTGAAGCAATATTGGAAAAGAGGATATGGGTACACTATTAACAGTCGGTCCAGCTGTACCCTTTTTCAGGATATCTTCCAGCACTTAGACAAGGCAATTGAACAGAAACAAAGGTAAAAGCTTAATTTTTTTTTTTTTTTGATATGTATTCTTAAATGCTCAAATGACCTTCTGAAAAACATTTTATAATGGGTGATTTTAAAAATTAGGTCTGGGCCATGGGGGTGTCATAGTGGGTTGAGCATCTGACTTTGGCTCAGGTCATGATCTCACTGTTGGTGAGTTTGAGCCTGGTATCAGGCTCTGCTGACAGCTCCGATCCTGGAGCTGCTTCAGATTCTGTGTCTCCTTCTGTCTCTGCCCCTCCCCTGCTCATGCTCTGTCTCTCAAAAGTAAATAAACATTAAAAAAATTTTTTTTAATAGGTTTGCTTGTGTTTTTAAAAACTTATAACTAGACATACAAAAGAATGATTAGTTATGAGGCATATACACCCTTTGTTCACCCCAAGAACTAGAACATTCGCATTTGCAGTACTTCCCTTCTTCTGCACCCTGTGTCCTCTCTATTCCATGTCCCCCGTAATCACTGTTGTAAATTTCCTGTATATCATTGCTTTGCCTCTTTAAAAATAGTTTTTATTGTAAAAATATGTGTGCAAAGAACATGTTTAGTTTTACTTAGTTATATGTCTGTTGTCTTCTGAGCCTTTTTTTCCCCTTCCGCATTATATTTATAGTGTTCATTGTATTGTCACATATACTTTAAAGTTAGAAAATAAAAATTTTTACGTGGCTCCTAGGTGACTCAGTCAGTTAAACATTTGACTTGGTTTCGGCTCAGGTTATGATCTCATGGTTTGTGGTTTCGAGCCCCACGTCGGACTCTGCACTGACTGCACAAAGCCTGCTTGGGATCTTTCTCCCTCATATGTGTGTATGCATTCTCTCTCTCTCTCCCTCTCCCTCTCCCTTTCCCTCTCTCTCCCTCTCCCTCCCAAATAAACTTAAAGAAAAAAGAAAATAAACATTTTTACTATAGTACAATATTCAGTAAAATGTGATATTCAATAAATAAGTTTTATACTACCTTCTCTTATCAGTGGACGTTTGGGTACTTTCTATTTTTTGCTGTTGTAAAATACTGTAATGAACTGTACATGGCTTCTGGTAGGAATTGCAAAATGCTTTTATTTTGAATGAGAGTCTCTCATGGAAAATCTTTTGTTAATCATACTTTTCAAGGTTTTTTTTAAAAAAACATTTCATAATTTAAACCTAATAGAATCTAAACCCCATTTGACAAACATGCTTCTATGAAAGCTCATACATTCATAGTTAGAGACAAAAATGCTATAAACATGGAGACAGAAAGACTGAAGATTGTGTATTTGATTGTGTTTGCAATATTAAGTTTTTCGTATATACATGTAGAGAGAGAATTTACATGCATTTGTGTATATAACTCTAGTTCATGAAGTTTTCTTGGGTTTGATGGGAGTTAGGGAGAAAACTCAGTTGAGTGTTTAGTTTCTGCTACCAAGTGCTTTTGTGGGGCAAAATAATCAAGGCAAGTTCTATCTTTGAGATAGGCATTAATTCTTTCCTACTTAGTTTTATGAGTAGTTTATAACCCATAGACTTCATAAGATACTGGATCTTTGCTATTTGTTCAATGTTATCTGCCCCATTGTTGAATGTGAGGTTTGGCAAACTTGAAATTGTGTCAGCAAGATTCTTAATAATTTTTGTAAGATTTGCTATTATAATTTGATACCATATTTTAAGGTTAAGAAGTTTATCTTGGTGTTTCAAAATGATTATTTCTGTACACTGAAAACTGTATTACAGAGAGAATTAAAGATGACCCAGATAAATGAAGAGAGATACTGTCTTTATGTATTGGAAGATAGATTGATCATCTGTAGACTGAGTGCAATCCCTATCACAGTCTCAGTAGGTCTCTTTGTAGAAATTGAGAGGCTTATTCTAAAATTTATACAGAAATGCAAAGAACCTTAAATAACAAACAATTTTGAAAGAAAAAACAACAGCAACAAAAAGTTAAAAATATTTCCCTTTGAAACTTATTATAAAACTCTAGCCATAGACAAATGGGTCAATGGTATAGAATCAAGTCAATAAATAAACTCATAATAAACCCTTATATGGTCAATTTTCAACAACGATGCCAAGGTCATGCATTGGAAAAAAGGATAGTCTTCAACAGATAGTGCTGCAACAGTTGGATATCGGTGTGTTTAAAAATGACGCTTAGACCCTTATTTCGCATGTACAAAAGAAAAAACAATTACACTCTTAGAAGAAAACATGGGAGTGAATCTTTGTGATCTTGGATTAGGCCAAAATTTCATAGTTAAAAAACCTAAAAAGCTGAATCCATAACAAAATTGATAAAATGAACTTCATCAAAATTAAAATTTTTTGTGCTTCTAAAAATGCTATTTGCAAAATGAGAAGGTAAGCTATAGACTTGTAGAAAAAGTTGGCAAAATATACATATATGATTAAGGATTTGAACCCAGAAAATATGTAGAGACGTTACATCCCAATAAGGAGACAACCTAATTTTTAAAAAGAGCATAAGATTTGAATGGACAGTTAAGATATGTGGATGGCAAATATAAGTACAAGAGAAGATTATTTCAACATCATTAGATATTAAAACCACAGTGAAATATCACCAGTATATCCCAAAACTGTCTGTGGAAAGATAAAAGACATATATATACACATAGGTCTCTTCCCCAAGTTCTTGACATAGGGCTCCTGAAACCCATGTAATTTCCTGGTTGATAGGAGTATCTTTTGTACTAACGAGGTAACTTCGGGTCACACCCTGGACAGCTCCAGGAGGAGAGTTGAAAGACTAAGCCTTTAGTAGCAGAGGCTTGCCATTTTCAGCCCTGAGCCCCATTGTTTTGAGAAGGAAGGAGGATTGGAAATGGAGTTAATGATCAGTCATACTTGTGTGATGAAGACACCATCAAAATCCAAAACAAGTTTGTGGTTTCGGGAGCTCTTGTTTGATGAACAAGTAGATGTGCCAAGAAAGAACTATTATATAGTCCATGCCTCAAGAGGATATGGAAGCTCCATGCCACATCCGACATCCCTGGCCCTGCCCATCCCTTCCATGTGGACCTTCACCTGTATGCTTTATCATATCCTTTTATAATAAACTTGGCAAATATATTTGCCTGAGTTTTGTGAGCTGTTTTTGCAAGTTAATAAACCTGAGGAGGGAGTAGTCGGAACCTCTGATTTGCAGCCAAGTTGGACAGAAGTTGTGGGTAACCTGGGACTAATACTAATACTTGGTAGTTGATACCTGGAATCGGAAGGAGGGAGCAATCTCGTGGGACCGAGCCCTGAGTACAGTCTGACACTAGCTCCAGGTACACAGTGTCCGAATTGAGGCAAGTTGTAGGATACCTAGCTGCTGTTACAGAATTGCTGGATGTTGGGGAAAAGCCCCACATGTTTGGTATCAGAAGTGGTAGGAGTGTGGTAGTGTGAGAATAGAGGAGAAACGCAGCAGGAACACTTGGGTGTTTTTCTACTCACTGGCTAAAGTGAAAAAGAAAAAAGATTGTCCTAAATGTTGGCAAGATGTATAGGAACTAGAAGCTTTACACGTTGCCAGTAGGAATGTAAGACTGAATACAGCCATTTGGGAAGCGTTCGGCAGCTTCTTAAAAAGTTCAACGTAAATCTGCCATATGATTTAGCAAATTTAGTTTTACGTGTCTACATAGACTTTTATGTGACTGTTTATTGCAGTATTTTTCATAATAGCTAAAAACTGTAAACAGTTCAATTGTCCACCAGCTGATAAAAAGCACAAGGTGGTATGTCGATATGATGGAATACTACTCAGTAATAAAAAAGAATGAATTACTGGGGTGCCTGGGTAGCTCAGTTGGTTAAGCGTCCGACATCGACTCAGGTCATGATCTTGGCGGTCCGTGAGGTCGAGCCCTGCATCAGGTTCTATACTTACAGCTCAGAGCCTGGAGCCTGCTTCCAATTCTGTGTCTCCCTCTGTGTGCCCCTCCTCCGCTCACACTCTGTCTCTCTCTGTCTCTCTCTTAAATAAGAATGATTTACTGACAGATGCAGCAAAATGAATGGCTTCCAAAACATTATGCTAACTGAAAGAACCCAGTTGCATAAAACTGTTTATTGAATGATTATTTTTATTTGAAATTGGTAGAAAAGAAAACTTTACAGGTGAAAGTCTGTCAGTCACCACCTGGATCTGGACATGGGAGCAGAGACTGACTGCAGATGGGTAGAAGGAAATTTTTTAGCGTGATAGAAGTGTTCCTACACTGGATTGTGAAAATTGCACACAAAACTGTTCATGTACTAAAATACATATAACTCAACAATTAAAAATAGGTAGATTTTATGGTAGTTACTTCAATAAAAAAATTAAAACAATATGGGTATAAAAGGAAAAAGGGAAGAATGAAACAATCTTTTGGTAAAAGTGGAAATAATTTCTAGTGAATTTACTATTTCAGGAAAATGGAATCTTTCCTTGGAAATTCTGGGGCGCCTGGGTGGCTCAGCCAGTTAAGCTTCCGACTTCGGCTCAGGTCATGATCTCATGGTTCATGGGTTCAAGACCCACGTTGGGCTCTGTGCTGACAGCTCAGAGCCTGAAGCCTGTTTCAGATTCTGTATCTCCCTCTCTCTCTAACCCTCCCCTGCTCATGCTATCTCTCTCTCAGAAATAAATAAAACATTAAAATTTTTTTTTTAATTTTGACAGAGTGACTCCAAAATGCTTATGACGTGTAATTACTTAAAACGTGTTTTTAAATTATTAGTTCACTTCCCTGCCTTGATAAAGTATACTGTAAAGTAATCAAATAGTAAAAACAAAAAATTAGGCTCTTGCAGTTCTATGAGATGATCTGGATTACTATAAACAGGACAACCTGTTTTAGTTTGCTTTAAATAGTTTTTTAGAGCACTTTTTGGTTCACAGGAAAATTGAGCGGAAGGTAGAAGGACTTCCCAATACTCCCCTGCAGCTGTCCCCGCTGTCACAATCTCCTACCAGAGTTATTTTTTAAAAACAATTTTGAGTAATAGTTTCTATATTTTGTAGTTCATCTATTTAAATTGTGCGGTTCTGTGGGTTTTAGTATATTCAGAGTTGTGCAGCCATCACCACTGTCTAATTTTAGATCACGTTCATTACCTGAGAAAGAAATCATATGCTCATTAGCAGTCACTCCCCGTTTACCCAAACCCTCGAGCAGTAGGCAGCCTCTAATCTACTTTCTTTCTCTGTGGATTTGAGTTTTCTGAACATTTCATATAAATGGAATCGTATAATATGTGGTTCTTTGTGACTGGCTGCTTTGACTTAGCATAACGTTTTCAGGTTCATCTGTGTTGTAGATGTTTCAGTGTTTTGTTCTTTCTTTAATGGCTGAATAGTATTCCATTGTATGAATATACGGTTTTGTGTTCATTTCTAGTTGATGATATCTGGGTCATATCCACATTTTTGCTCTCGGTGCATAATGCTTCCATGATCATTGGTATACAGACTTTTGTGTGGTCATGTTTTCCTTTTGCTCGGGTATATGCCCAGGAATGGAATTTCTAGGGAGTCATGAAGTTTGACTATCAGGATTGTTAAAGAACATTGAAGCGGTAGCTATGTGGGCAATCCCTCACAGGCACTAGTTTCTGGATGTGACCTGTAGATGAAGCGTTCCGAGTTAAGGTTGCCCTGTTTATAGTAACCCAGATGACCTGCTGGGAGGTTTTACTTATTTTGTTTTTATCTTAAAGTGAAATTCCAATTTTTTGCTTATTTTCTTATAATTTGTTTATTTCACCCCCAGATGAAATACAGACGGAAAAATGCAACTAACTGATGAATCACTATGTTAGGTGGTAGCCGACTCTATACTTAGAAGCTAATGAAGCTAATTTTCATGCATGGTCATGGAATCTGATGCAGTAATGCAGAGGCAGTGTGATGCTGTAGGCAGGTGCTTGGATTTATTGTGAGTCTTGATTCTGCTTTATCAATGCTGCAGATTCCTCAGTTCTGAAAGGGGGCTGCGTCTGCTGACTGACAGAGTGGTTGTGATAATGAAATGAGATCATGTCTTTAAAGCACTTCGTATAATATGACGTTTCCATCACCAAGATGAAGGAAGTCTTACCTCCTTTTGGATGGTTTCTGCTTTATTTGTGAATTGAAGATGCATTCAACAATAAATTAAAACACCTGCTATGATACATGTCAGGCAGTGTTTTAGGACCTGGAACCAGTGATGAGTAAGACACTCATTGCACTTGTTACTCTTACAATCTAGAAAAAATAGAAATGTGTATTAAAGCCAAAGGTAATGGTGTAACTGTCCATGTGAAATTGTGAAACAGTATAAACAGTCAAAGGGAGGAAAGTTTGACCTTGTATGACAACTGATCATGTTGGCCACTGCCTCCTTTTCTATCCGAGGAAGGAGAGACACAGTAATTGTAAAGAAACTGGCAGTGCTTTTCAGGGACCAGTTATCTCTATACTAAAAGATTGATCAGAGTTTTAAAAAGTATTTACATAGCTGAATCAAGATTAAATTGTCTTGCCAACATTACCTTGATTCCAAAACCAGGCAGAGACCTCACTAAAAAGGAGAACTATAGACCAATTTGCCTGATAAACATGGAAGCAAAAATTCTCAGCAAGATACTAGCCAACCAGATCCAACAATACATTAAAAGAATTATTCTCCACTATCAAGTGAGATTTATACCTGGGATACAGGGCTGGTTCAATATCTGCAAACAATCGGTGTGTTATACATTAATAAAAGAAAGAATAAGAACAACATGATCCTCTCAATAGATACAGAAAGCACTTGAAAAATACAGCATCCTTTCTTGATAAAAACCCTCAAGAAAGTAGGGATAGAAGGATCATACCTCAACATCATAAAAGCCATATACAAAAGATCCAGCACTAATGTCATCCTCAGTGGGGAAAAACTGAGAGCTTTTCCCCTAAGGTCAAGAACACCACAGGGATGTCCACTCTCACCACTGTCATTCAACATAGTATTGGAAGTGCTAGCCTCAGTAATCAGACAACAACAACAACAAAAATAAAAGGCATCCAGATCGGCAAGGAAGAAGTCAGACTTTCACTCTTTGTAGATGACATGGTACTCTATATGGACAACCCAAAAGATTCCACCAAAAACTGCTAGAACTGATTCATGAATTCAGCCAAGTTGTAGGATATAAAATCAATGCACAGAAATCAGTTGCATTTTTATACACCAATAATGGAGCAACAGAAAGAAATCAAGGAATCGATACCATTTAGGATTGCACCAGAAACATAAAATACCTAGGAATAAACCTAACCAAAGAGGTGAAAAATCTATACATTGAAGACTACAGAAAGCTTACGAAAGAAATTGAAGAAGACAGAAAAACATTCCATGCTTATGGGTTGGAAGGAAAAATATTGTTAAAATGTCAGTATTACTCAAAGCAGTCTACATATTCAATGCAATCCCTATCAAAATAACACCAGCATTCTTCACAAAGCTAGAACAAACAATTTGAAAATTTGTATGGAACCAGAAAAGACCCCAAATAGCCAAAGTAATCCTGAAAAAGAAAATAAAAGCTGGAGACATCACAATTCCAGACTTCAAACTCTACCAAGCTGTAATTGTTAAGACAGTATGGTACTGGCACAAAAACAGACACATAGGTCAGTGGAACAGAATAGAGAACCCAGAAATGGACCCACAAACACATGGCCAGCTAATCTTTGACATAGCAGGAAAGAATGTCCGATGTAATAAAGACCATCTCTACACCAAATGGTGTTGGGAAAACTGGACAGTGACCTGCAGAAATATGAAACTGGATTACTTTCTTACACAGTACACAAAAATAAACTCAAAATGGATGAAAGACCTAAAAGTAAGCCAGGAAGCCATCAACATTATAGAGGAGAAAACAGGGAAAACCTCTTTGACCTTAGCCACAGCAATTTCTTACCACATCTCTGCAGGCAAGGGAAACAAAAGCAAAAATGAACTACTGAAACCTCATCAAGATAAAAAGCTTCTGCACAGCAAAGGAAACAACCAGCAAAACTAAAAGGCAGTCAACAGAATGGGAGAAAATCCTTGCAAATGACATATCAGATAAAGGGTTAGTATCCAAAATCTATAGAGAATTAGCAAACTCAGCATCCCAAAAAAACAAAGAATCCAGTGAGGAAATGGGCAAAAGACATGAAGAGACCCTTTTCCAAAGAAGACTGCCAGATGGCTATCACATGAAAAAATGCTCAACATCACTCATCATCAGGGAAATACAAATCCTAAAACACAATGAGATACCACCTCACACCTGTCAGAATGGCTAAAATGAACAACGTAGGCAACAACAGATGTTGGCAAGGATGCGGACAATGAGGAACCCTTTTGCACTGTTGGTGAGAATGCAAACTGGTGCAACCACTCTGGAAAATGGTATGGGGGTTCCTCAAAAAATTAAAACTACCCTACGACCTAGCAGTTGCGCTTAGTGTATATGCAAAGGATACAGCAGTGCTGTTTCAAAGGGCCACATGCACCCCAGTGTTTATAGCAGCACTATCAACAATAGCCAGTGTCTGGGAAGAGCCTAAATGTCCATCGACAGATGAATGGATAAAGGAGATGGGGCGTGTGTGTGTGTGTGTGTGTGTGTGTGTGTGTACACAATGGAGTATTACTCAGCAACCAAAATGAATGAAATCCTGCCATTTGCAACTACACGGATGGAACTAGAGTGTATTATGGTAAGTGAAATTAGTCAGAGAAAGACAAATATCATACGACTTCACTCATGTGGAATTTAAAATACAAAAGAGATGAACATAAGGGAAGGAAAGCAAAAATAATATAAAAACAGGGAAGGGGACAAAACATAAGAGACTTAAATATAGAGAACCAACGGAGGATTGTTGGAAGGGTTGTGGGTGGGGGTGATGGGCTAAGTGGGCAAGGGGCATTAAGGAGGACACTTGCTGAGATGAACACTGGGTATTATATGTAGTGGGTGAATTACTGGATTCTACTTTGAAATCATTATTGCACTATATGCTAACTGACTTGGATGTAAAGTTTTTTTTAATGAGTAAAAATTTAAAAACACCTAAAAAATGAAATCTTCTGAGAGGGAAGAACATATATTTAGAGACTTCTTTCTGTCCAAAAAACCAAGTTGATAAGATTTTAGAGCAGTGCTAAATTTAAGAGTACTTCTAAAGAACACCAACAAAGAGCAAAGAGAACAACAGTGTTTTTAAAAAATAATAGATTTTGTGTCTTAGAGCAGTTTTAAGTTCACAACAGAGTTTGGGGTGGAAATTCTACAGTTCCCACCTACCATCCCCTCTACATTCCCAGCCTCCCTCAACATTAATATCACACACACTATGGTAGAGTAAGATTTCAATAGATTTTTCTGATCTCTTCTGTCAGACCATTAACCTTTTTTCTTTGTGACTCTTAAAGTCTTCTTTGTATTTGGATTTAGAGTCTGTTTATGAGCAGTATTTTGTCCTTCCTGTTGTCTGAGGGAGATGTCTTTACTTCATGACAGAGTACCCAGGCTGTTTGCTGTCTGCTACAATATACTACTGTATACACAGGTTGTTCCTCTTTATCTTCATGTTAAATCAGAGATGGGCTTCAGTGTTTCCTCCGAGTACTTCTTCAGCATAACTTTAGGAGCATGGTTTTACTTCACAGAAAAACCAGAGACTGCAAATAATGTTAATTGACGAGTATAACTTCAGTTCAAGCTCAGAGTCCTTCACTCTCATTAGGCTCTTGATTTTTATTTTCCTTCTTGAACCATCACCACAGTGATGGGATTCAAGTTAAAACCAGTACATTTACTAATTAAGCAAATGTAAGCAGCTTTTGCCGTTTAAACAGCTGTGATTAGAAAAGCAGATGGGGGGCACCTGGGTGCCTCATTCAATTAAGAGTCCTATATTATCTGAGCTCATGATATCAGGGTTGGTGATTTCGAGCCCCACATTTGGCTCTGTGCTGACAGCTGGAGCCTGCTTCAGATTCTGTGTCTCCCTCTCTCTCTGCCCCTTCCCTGCTCATGCTCTGTCTCAAAAATAAATAAACATTTAAAGATTTCAAAAAAAAAAGATTGGATTTACTGAAGAGATGAGACTATATGGATTTTATACTACTCTACCCATGCCCCATTATCTCCATTGATATGTTTTTATCTTTTTACATTGGGGTAATTCAGTAGGTCACTTTTTTTTAAGTAAGGTTTATATTCTGGACTGTAATTGCTTAGCCTCATGAGAGCTTTCATTTCATCATGGATACTCTCAGACGCTGAAAGTGACTGCTGTAAATATTTGTTACTGTCATTAAACTCATTAATTATGTCTGCCTTTTCACTGATACTCAAATCTTGAGATTTTCAGATTTTGCTGTTGAACAAGGATATGGCTTTTTAACATTGTAATTCCATATTTTAACATAAGATGGCAGCATTGAAATGCATGTTGCAACAAGTGATTTTATTTTTTTATTTACTTTTTATATGTTTTTTAAAGTTTATTCATTTATTATTTCTGAGAGAGAGCAAGCACAAGTAGGGGAGGGGTAGACACACACACACACACACACACACACACACACACACACACACACAAAATCCAAGGCAGACTTTCAGGCTCTGAGCTGTCAGCACAGAGTCGAACTCGGGGCTTGAACTCACCAACCACAAGATCATGACCTGAGCTGAAGTCAGATGCTTAACTGACTGAGCCACCAGGTGCCCCAATAGGTGATTTTAAATAGCTGTTTGGGTCAATGAGCCCGTGGGAATTGGGGAGGGGGGTTGTTTTTGAACGTTCTTAGAAATGTGTGCAGATTCTAAGTCCTCAGGACTTGTGTGCTTGTCTTTTGCTCCCTGTGTGCAGTCAGGGTTCCGTGCAGTCCAGGTGGGCGTACCTGGAGACTCTGGTGGTGCTGCCTGTCAAAAGAAACTGGCTAAGTAAAGGTTAAAATAGGACTAGTTTGGCTGTGTTCTGAGTTCAGATGCACATGTCTGCCTGGCTTCTGGAAAAACTTTTGGACTCTCCACAGACCGTAGGTGTGTCATGTCTGGAACTTTATTTCGGTGTCCACTCCTCAGTGCCTGGAATGAGTGTGGGGTGCAGTTGGTGTTGAGTACCCATCCCAGGAGTACCCGCAGGCCTCTCTCCCTCGGTCCCATCCGTCCTCCCTCTTTCCAGCCGGCTGCCACCCCCCGCCCCCCAGGCGTCCCAGCCCCAAACTGCCTCGTCCTAGACTCTGCCTCCCTCACCTTCTACATCTACTCACCATGGTGCATCCTCTATTTGTTTTTTTGTGGGGTTTTTTTGGTTTTGCTTCCAGTTTTATATCTGTTCCTTCCACGTCTCTTTACCCCATGGCTCCCTCCTCAGTTCAGGCCAGTATCTTTCTCTTAGGTTTTAGCAACTCCTTTAGGTCCCCCCCTGGCCTCGGTGTCCACACGCCCCACTCCCATATATTACACAGGCGGTAGAGGGTGTATGTCTAGGTTACTGTCTCAGGGAGCTTGTGTCCTAGTTTGGAGGATATCTGTATAACAGCACCAAAACAGGTTTTTGTTTTTTAAAAAAAAGTGCTATAATGGAGAATGAATTTGAACTGTGGGGTTTGGTAAAGGCTTTATGGGATGAGTCTGAAGACTTCTTTCAGTGACCTCAGCATAGCCGCCATTAATGCTTGTTTTAATTTATTTAAAAACAGTTTTGTTGACATATCATGATGTAAAGTGAGTGGCACACATTTAAAGTGCACAGTTTGGTGAGTTTATACAGACATACATCCCCATGAAGCCATCAGCACAAGCAAGATAATGAAATATCCATCCCGTGCAAAGATTTCTTTGTGACTGTTCCCACCAGCCCCATCCCCAAGCCAACCACTGATCTGTTTTCTGTCACTCTAGATTAACTTATTCTTTCTAGGCTTTTAGATAACAGTACCATCTGCTGTGTACATTGTTTGGTTTGGCTTCTTTCAGCATAATGGTCAGGAGATTTCACCCACGTTCTTGTGGGTGTCCGTAGTCACTCCTTTTTAAAGCTGAATAGTGTCCCCTCATACACACCAGGTCGTGGATCCATTCTCCCTGCGGTAGATAGTAGGTTCTGATTCTAGAATATTCCACGTGAAGCTGCTGTGCACTTTGGTTGTCTTGCTGCGGATGTGTGCCGTCCTTCCTCTTGGGTGACACCGAGTCCTAGGATAGCCAAGTCACCTGTCGGTAAACGTTTCCCTTCTTATGAAACTGCCAAACTCTTCCCGTCCGCGAAGAAGAGCTGAGTTACTGTGCGTTCTGGCTACACTAAGTGTGGTGGGTCTTTGTGATTTGAGGAGCTCTGAGGGCATGTAGTATTAGTTTCCCTAAACACTATTGGCGTTTTCCGTCCTGCGTGCTCATCTACCAGCCATATGTGTCCTCTGCTGAAGTGTCTTCACATCTGCTGCCGGTTTGTAATCAGGTTGTTTCTCCTCTTTCATTGTTGTAAGAGTTCTTTGTAGATGTTCTGGGTACAGGTCCTTTCTCGCATTTATGTCCTACAGATAGATTCTCTTAGTCTGGGGTTTTGCCTTTTCATTTTTGTAAAAATGTCCTTTCTGTGCTGATTCTGCCCCACTGTGGAGCCACTTGCTCCGAGCACATGTTTGGTACCCTGTATGTTTTGAGGTTCTCCTAGTCTGCATTATGGGACACAGACTACTCTTGGCCCCAGGTTACCTTGGGGAATGGTTTCTCCTGTTCCTTTCCAGTGTTCTTCCCTGGATTTGGATCGTTTTCTCACAAGTGTGTGCACATCGGTGCCAGCTGAAACCCTGAGGTGTGGGTCCCTGCCAATTTCTCTTCCCTGGGACTCTGCCCTGTGAATTCCAGCCAGTGTGGCCTCCCTACGCTCTTAGTCCTGTCTCATCCACTTCCTGGGCCCCCCTTCCCCGGGCTGCTGCCTGCAAGCGCTAGGTGGTGGGCTGGGAGAGCTGCTTACCTGTCCTCGCCCCCCGTCTGCCTTGTGCTGAGCGCCTCAGAACTCCCGCCTCCTGTAGGCTTTGTGGCTTCGTGAATGTCAGGCACTCAGGTAAATCTGATCCCTGTTGCTCCATCTTGGCTGAAAGCAGTTATTTCTGTTGTGTTTTTGCCTGAGAATAAAAACTTTATGCTCAAGTCCTTTTAGTTCTGCATTTGTGCTAAGCTGTCAAACTGATGCTTCCCCAGGTGTCACATTGGAGCTGATGTTTCAATCAGATGTAGAAGAAGACTTAAGCAATACTTTTTTTTCCTGGTAATTTTCTTCCCAGAGCACCTGCTGTCTCTGGCACTTCACATTTATTCATGTACCTAAGTGTGTATGGGAATTGTCTGAGTTGTCTAAAGCTTGATCTGTATTCCTGGATCATGTTTAAAAACATACTTTGCATGGGGCACCTGGGTGGCTCAGTCGGTTGAGCATATGCCTTCGGCTCAGGTCGTGATCTCGTGGTCCATGGGTTCGAGACCCATGTCAGGCTCTGTTCTGACAGCTCAGAGCCTGGAGCCTGCTTCGGATTCTGTCTCCCTCTTTGCCTCTCCCATGCTCATGCTCTGTCTCTCTTTCAAAAATAAAACAAACATTTAAAAGAAAAAGAAAACACATTTTGTATAACATTGGTTGAGTGTGAAACGTAAGAGTATAAGTAAAAGGGGGCTGTTGATTTGAGAACTACATTCTTATCTAGCTAGGTAGCATTAGATAATCCACTTGTCTTTCTTATTTTTAAAATGAGAGTGCTTGACCACATCTCAACCCTAAACATTAGAATTCCGACTGTGTGTTTCTCTCTATATAAATACAGAATATTAATTTGTTTTCTTAAGATTTGTATCAATAGTTTACATTTTCTATGTTCTTTTTTCCTTTTTAAAGAAAAAAATGTGCCTTTTTAAAAGTGGTTTTGTTACATTTTGGAAAATGTGACATTCCAAAATGCATTTGTTAAAAATATGCATTTTTATCACAAGAAGAGAACAGTTAATGGTACTCTATTTCACGTCTTTGTTTTGTTGTTTGGAAGACTATTCTCCTAAGAGTTCTAAAGAACAGTCGTTACAAGTCAGGGATAGATGTTAATTTGACAAATGTGACCAATAGAAATCTGTGTTGCGGGGGCACCTGGGTAGCTCAGCCTGTTAAGCGCCTGATTCTTGATTTGGGCTCAGGTCATGATCTCACTGTCGCGAGTTCAATCTCTGCGCTGACATTGTGGACCCTGCTTGGTGTTCTCTGTCTCCCTCTCTCTCTGCCCCTCCCCCACTCATGTGCTCGCTGTCTTTCTCTCAAAATAAAATAAATATTAAAAAGAAGTCTGTGTTGGTTAATGGATCAGAATACAGAAAATATAGAATGATTCAAGAAAAATAGGTAAGTTCAAAGCAAATTCTAAAATGTCTGAATTATTAATTTGTTTTTAAGTATGTAGATGTTAAATATTAATTTAGTCTGCTCAGACATTTGAACTACAGGCCTCATTAGGGGGAGATTATTAGGCTTCCCCAGAGCCCACATAGTGCAGGAGGTACAAACAAGTGTGGGCCGGATAGGACGCACTATTCCTCAGGATGTCATATGGTGACACACACACAGCACAGGGAGTCTCTGCTCCCAAACCTCTACTCCCAGTTCTGTGGGTCCATGTGTTTCTCTGGGATGAAGTCCCAGTCTTTGAGTGACGTTCTCAGCGGTTGTGTGTCCCCGAAAGTTTATGGCTACAGATGCATTAGGTATCGAGTCCTTGAGGCCCCTCCTCTAACAAGCATTTGTGTCTTTCCACCAAAAGACTGCATTCTTTTGTTGCAGATAAAAACTTCATACCTCTGTCAGGGTACCCTGAACCTCCCAGCCTTGTTTCTGGGATGGTCTTGACAGAGAAGGCCACACAGGATCATAGAGAGAGCGGGAGGTAGCATCTTTAGATTGCCTTCAGCAGTCTAATGAAAAAATTATGTGCAGTGGTCTTAAATTAGGAATTGAGTAAACTGAGAAATGGTTTTTTTCCCCCCACATTCTTTCCCCTTTTATCCTCCCGCACATTATGTTCTCTTACTCCTCATGTTCTGACCACTCCACACCAACACCCACACACACTCCCCTACTCCCTCACTCAGACACACACTTCCTACCCATTTTCTGTTGCCAATATTTTGGGCTTAATCGTATACCAGCTTTGCTTCGAAGAAGCTTGGGAATGAAACCCACAAAAGTTCTTAGGCCACCTTGGGACTCTGGTGTATTCAAGGAGAAGCTGGGGATTTCATTCTTCCAATAGCAATCGGGCCTAACTGGACTAAATCAGTTCTAGCGGACGGCCCAGAGTACTTCTGAGATTTATTTTCTCTTAGGAGACAGAGCAAAGAGCGGTGTGTTCTTCAAATAGAACCAGCTTACTTCAGAGAAGTTACTGATTTACTTTAAAGAACCTGGCACACACCTTTAACGGCTTCTGATAAAAATAGGACCATAAATAAATACTCTTATGTATTTGCTTTGTCATCTTTAGAGGTAGAAAAACAAACAAAAAACTCCTTGTGTGTATGTGCACACAAACCCCCGCAGTTCTTTAGTCTCCACTAATTGAAGGTATCCAAGTCCCCACTTTTAGTGTGTAGGTGTAATTTAGGATAGAAATACAATATGTTTTCCATTTAGCCTTAATGCTACTTAACTTTGTCAAAGAAAACTGAAATGTGAGTTAAGTCTTAAAAGGGGGGCAAACACATACACAGGAGCAGCTGTTTACAGGGGAATTATATTCGCTCTTTAGAGGGAGAATGTACTCCTTTTGGTCACCTATATTCTCATTGTAGTAGTTTGTTCCTTTGTTTTTTTAATTAATGAACTTTATTTTTTAGAGCAGCATTAGGTTCATAGCAAAACTGGGCAGAAAGTACAGAGTTCCCATAAATTCCCTCCCCTGCCCCAGCACACACCCTAACACACCACAGCAGTACCTTTGCTGTAACTGATTACCCTACACTGACACATCATTGTCACCACAGTCTGGGGTTTGTATTAGGGCTCACTCTTGGTGTTCTACACTCTCTGGGTGTGGATAGCTGTACACCGACCCCTATCCACCATTGTAACACCCTGCACAGTCGTACTGCCTTCACAACTCTGTGCTCTGCCAATCCATCCCTCCCTTCCCCTAACCCCTGGCACTACTGAGCTTTGTACTGTCCTCATAGTTTTGCCGTTTCCAGAATGTCATTATTTGGAATCCTACAATTTGCCTTTTCAAAACAGTTTCTTTTGGGGCACCTGAGTGGTTCAGTCGGTTAAGCATCCAGCTTTGGCTCAGGTCATGATCTCATGGTTCATGGGTTCAAGCCCCACGTCGGGCTCTGTGCTGACGGCTAGCTCAGAGCCTGGAGGCTGCTTCAGATTCTGTATCTCCATCTCTCTCTGACCCTCCCCTGCTCATGCTGTCTCTCTCTCTCTCTCTCTCTCAGAAATAAAAATAAATAAAAATTTCTTTTACTTAGTAATACACATTTAAGTTTCCCCTGTGTCTTTTGATGGCTTGATATGGCATTTCTTCTTAGCACTGAGTAATATTTTATTATCGGGATGTTTCACAGGTTAGTTCCCCTTCACCTACTAACAGGCGTTGCTTCCAAGTCTGACAGATGAATAAAGCTGCTATAAACATCCATGTTCAGGTTTTTGTGTGGACATAACTCTGTAGT
Organism: Crocuta crocuta; assembly: GCF_008692635.1. Classification (NCBI taxonomy): domain Eukaryota; kingdom Metazoa; phylum Chordata; class Mammalia; order Carnivora; family Hyaenidae; genus Crocuta; species Crocuta crocuta. The sequence goes on from NW_027528640.1 coordinate 6,325,257, forward strand.
TCATTTACATAAATCCTAAGGAGCACAGTTGCTGGATTGTATGGTAAAAATACGTTTAGTTTTGTAAGAAAAGCTCCAAACTGACTTGCACAGTGGCTCTATCATTTTGTGTTCCCACCAACAATGAATGAGAGTTTCTGTTGTCAGCATTTGGTATCGTCAGTGTTCTGGATTTTCGTCATTCTGATAGGTGTGTGGTGGTATCTCATTGTTTTAATTTGCGATTCCCTAATGATGTATAATGTTGAGCACCTTTCATATGCTTAGTTGCCATCCACTTATCTTCTTTGCTGAGGTAACAGTCCTTTATCAGATATGTCTTTTTAAATATTTTCTCATAGTCTGTGATTTGTCTTTATTCTCTTGACATTGTCTTTAGTAGAGCAGAAATTCTTAATTTTAATGAAGTTCAGATTATTAATTTTTTACCTTTCGTGGATCATGCCTTTGGTGTTGCCTCAAAGTCCTTGCAATACCAAGGTCGTGAAAGTTTTTCTCCTATGTTATCTTCTAGGAGTTTTATAGTATTGAGTTTTACATTTAGGTCTGTGATCCTTTTGAGTTTTTGTGAAGGGTACAAGGTCTGTGTCTAGGTACATTTTTTTTTCTTCATGTCCAGTGTTCTAGTACCATTTGTTGAAAAGATTGTCTTTGCTCTATTGTATTATCTTTGCTTTGTGTGATCTTTACTTTGTCAAAGATCAACTGCCTCTATTTGTAGGGGTCTATTTCTGGGCTCTCTGTTCCTTTTTATTGGTCTGTTTTGTCTTTACTTTCGCCAGGACCACACTGCGTTGATTACTGTAAAGTTGCAGTAGTTCTTGAAATCAAGTTATGTCAATCCAACAACTTTCTTCTTCTCCTTCAGTATTGTCTTGGCTCATCTGGGTCTTTTCTTCTCCCTGTAAACGTTAGAATCAGTTTGTTGATATCTACAAAATCACTTGCTGGAATTTTTATTAGGATTGTATTGAATCCATAGATCAAAATGGGAAGAACTGACATTTTGACAGTATTGAGTCCTCTTTGATTTCTTTCATAAGAGTTTTGTACTTTTTCTCATGTAGATCTCAGACCTATTTTGTTTTTTTTATACCTAAGTATTTCATTTTGGTGGTACTAATATAAACAACAATGTGTTTTTCATTTCAAATTTCCACTTGTTTATTGGTGGATAGACAAGCAGTTGGCTTTTATGTATTAACCTTGTATCCTGCAACCTTGTTATATATACTAATTAGTACCAGGAGGTTTTTTGTTGATTTTTTGTATTTTCTACATAGACAGTCATGTCATCTGTAAACAAAACCAGTTATTCTGAGTTGAGGATTTTATATCATTCCATTTCCTCTCCTTTCGTAGCATATCAGCTGTATTTCTTTGTTTGGTAGTTGCCCTAGAATTTGCAGTTTGCCTATACAACTAACTTAAGTCTACTTTCAAGTAACACTGTTACCACTCATGGGTAGTGCAAGTACCTTATTAACAAATTGTTCCCAATTTTTTTTTCCTGTCCTTTGAGTCATTGCTGTCATTCATTTTACTTACACATAAACATACATGTGTGTCTTCACACACATGTACATGCGTATATAATTAGGGGCATTATTGCTATTATTATTTTGAACAAATTATTATCTATTAGGTCAGTTAAGGATAAAAAATATAGGGGCTCTTTGGTGGCTTAGTCAGTTAAGCATCTGACTTCGGCTCAGGTCATGATCTTGCAGTTTGTGAGTTCAGGCCTTGTATTGGGCTCAGTGCTGACATCTCAGAGCCTGGAACTTGCTTCAGATTCTGTGTCTCCCTCTCTGTCTGCTCCTACCCGACTCACACTCTGTCTGTCTCTGTCTCTCAAAAAATAAATGTTAAAAAAATGTTTTTAAAGAAAAAAATAAACATTTTACTTTATCTGCACTTAGTCATCTCCAGTGTTTTTCTTTGTGTAGATGTGAGTTTCTGACCTATAACAATTTTCCTGTCTCTGAAGAACTTGTTTTAACATTTCTCGTGAGCCATGTCCACTGGCAACAAATTCCCTCAATTTTTGTTTGTCTGAGAAACTCTTATTTCTCTGTCACTTCTAAAGGATAATTTTGCATGGTACAAAATTCTAGATTAGTGGGCTTTTTCCCTTAACACATAAATACAAGTCTTGCTTGACTTGTTTCAAGATTTTTTTCTTTTCTTTGGTATTATGAAGTTTGATTATGGTATGTCCAGGTACAGTGGGGTTTTTTGTTTTGTTTTTTAAATTTATTTCCTTGGTGTTTGAGCTTCCTGGATCTGTGGTTTGGGGAAATTCTCAGTCATTATTGCTTTAAATATTGCATCATCTTCTGTCTTTCTCATCTCCTCTGGTATTCCCATTACACATGTTAATTAAGCCTTTAGTGATGGCCCCACAGTTCTTGGATATTCTGTTCTGCTATTTCCAGTCTTTATTCTCTGTGGTATTTGGTTTGGGAAGTTTCTGCTGTCATATGCCCAGGCTTGGCGATTCCTTCCTGAGCCGTGTCCAGGTTACAGACACATTCCTCACTTCTGTACCATGTTTTTAATGTCTAATACTGTTTTGATTCTTTCTTAGAATTTCCACCTCTCTACATTATCCATCCATTTTTGCATGTTATTCAGCTTTTCCTTTAAAGCCCTTACAAATTTCTGTAATATTTGTTGTTGTTTTTATTTTTTATCATGGCGGAGGGAGCCACACAAGCTGGGAGAGGGGGAGAGAGAGAGAGAGAGAGAGAGAGAGAGAGAGAGAGAATATCTTAGGCTCCATGCTCCTGTGTTGTGGTGCTTGATCCCACGAACTGTGAGATTGTGACCTAAGCTGAAATCAAGAGTCAGATGCACAACGAACTGAACCACCTAGGCACCCATAAAGCCCTTACGTATGAATCATAGTGAAAAGTTCCTGCTAATCCCACCTTATCTGCCATATCTGACTCTGTCTCTGATGTTTTTTCAGTCTCCTTAAACTGTATTTTGCCTTTTAGTATGCCTTGTAATTTTTTTGTTTAAATGGACTTAATGTACTGGGTACAAAGAACTGTGATAGATAAGCCCTTAGTCATGTGGTGGTGAGGTGTATAGTTCTGTAGACTTGCAATGTGGTCTCAGTCTTTTGATGAGTTTGTGGCTCAGGCTGTGAATGGCACCAGTGCTTCTCGCTCTTCGCCCTCCTTCGGTGGCACGGGATGGGTGGAAGTGGCTACAGCTCGGTATTTCCCTGTCCCTGGGTAGGTTAAACTCTGGTGCAACAGTTTCTCCTGAGGGCAGGCCTTGTTAAGAGGATCAGAAAGCTCTGGCATCTTTCAAAATGGTTCCTTTCCCCTCCCACTGCCAGAAACCAGGGATTCACTGTGAGGACCTGGCTCGGTTCCTGAAGGTAAAACTCATTAGGTGTAGGTGCTCCCCAGGGTCCCTTGAAGTTAACAACTCTGACTTGTCCACATGGAGCCCCTAGTCATTCATCAGTAACAGTTGAGGTTTTCCCACTTAACTGACTTTTCAGTTTGTTTTGGTTACTGTTTTTATACCTAGAATTTGAGGGGCACCTGGGTGGTCCAGTTGGTTAAGCATCTGACTTCGGCTCAGGTCATGATCTCACAGTTCATGGGTTTGAGCCCCACATCGGATGCTGTGCTGACAGCTTGGAGCTCAGAGCCTGGAGCCTGCTTCTGATTCAATGTCCCCGTCTCTCTCTGCTCTTCCCCTGCTCACACTGTATCATGCACTCTCTCTCTCAAAATAATATATAAACATTAAAAAATATATACCTGGAGTTTGATATTTTGGCAGTTGATTTTTAAACAATAAAGTAAAAATCAGCTTACATATTGCTTAATTATTATAAGGAAAGTATTCTTACTTTCTTAGCTATAAGTAGATCCCTGATTTGTACTAGAGAGTATAAAATGAAAAATTATTGGCTTCATTCTTTGGAATTTTATACCTTGTAATTATGAGTTAGATGTTTTAATTCTACTTTCTTGGGGAGTCTTGAAGAAGACTGCTTTAATATATTTAGTTTTAACACTGGAACCATTAAGGATTACTAAGATGAATTCAGCTAGGAAAACATAAAATAGTGAAGAAAAACAAGTATGTTGGAAACTGAGGTGATTTATATTATGAGGTATAATTTAATGGAACTACTTTTGAGTTAGTACAAAAAATACTTAACATTCTTTTAGATCTCTTACTTAAGAGTATGTTAAATTATTTTTACCTTAACCCAACCTGGATATTTGGTGAGCTCTAAGTCTTTTTTTTTTAATGTTTGTTTATTTTTGAGAGAGAGAACACAAGTCGGAAAGGGGTCACAGAGAGGGAGACACAGAATCCAAAGAAGGCTCCAGGCTCTGAGTTGTCAGCCCAGAGCCCAGCATGGGGCTCAAACTCACAAACTGAGAGATCATGACCTGAGCTGAAGTCAGCTGCTTAACCGACTGAGCCACCTAGGTGCCCTGAATTTTTTTTTAATGCAAAAACAAAGAAAAATATTTTTTAAATTGTATAAAACTTGAAAGTGCTTAAAGGGGGCACCTGGGTATCTCAGTTGGTTGAGCATCCAACTTCAGCTCAGGTCATGATCTCACAGTTTGTGGCTTCGAGCCCTGCGTTGGGCTCTGTACTGGCAGCTCAGAGCCTGGAGCCTGCTCCTGATTCTATGTCTCCCTCTCTCTCTCTGCTCCTCCTCTTCTCATGATCTGTCTCTCAAAAATAAATATTAAAAGTAATTTTTTTTTAAAAGAAAGTGCTTAAAGAATTTTTAGGCTACTTTAGGGTTTCAGTTTTATATTCATGTTGATAATATATTTTATAAAATATCCTAAGGCATTCTTTTCTATTTTATGTTTTTTCTCTATGAGATAAAATTCCTCTAAGCCAGTTTTTTGATACTCTGCTTTCTTGACATTTTTGAAAAGCCATAAGCCAAATCAATTAAGTGTCTTCTTATTGTATGCTCAGTAAAGATCACTTAGATAAGTAAGTTAACCCCAGTTTTTTTGTCTGTTAACAGGGGATGATAATATCCACATCACAGGGTAAACCAGCTGTGATACTTCACTGAGCCACAGTAGGCAGCGTTTCTGTTGTAAGACTCACTAGGAATGTGTGTGTGACCCTGCTGAGCCCCCACCTCTTCAGCTAAGCTCATTCAGTTCTTCCCCAGACAGGAGGGTTTGCTTTCATTTAAGTGCTAATCTGCAAGAGCCAGGATTATGTTTTATTTGGATTTTTTGTTCTTTCATCTCACCACCTTTCTTATTTTTCCTCCCCTTCTAAAGACAGACAAAAACAACAAAAAACACCTAGCATTGGACCTGGCACTTGGCAGGGAATGGTTAACCCTGTCACACCCACTAACACCATAATCAAATGGTCTTTGAAAAGTCTCCAGTTTTGAAATTGTGCTCATTTCTCCTTTATATTTGGTATTGTCTCATAAACTTAAAATATTTTTATTGGTTATTGTAGAAAATACAACCTGCAAATAATTGTAAGTTCCTTATTTCCTACATGTACGTTTGAATTGCTAAGCAAATTAGTGTATTTAGTTTTTAAGACTATTTGGGGGAAGGCTTTATTAGTTTTCACTCTATAATCTGTAGTTAACTTGTCTCAGGTTATTATTATTATATTGGCGAATTTAACTAGACCTTTAAAAATATAATTTTTTGTGATGCCAGCTTCTTTAATAAAGATTCATCTGTATGGGAAGATAACAGTCATGGCATTTGTGTAAAAATTTGACTGTTTCTTACTATTTGCCAGGAATACTACAATAAAAGTTTTTTTATTGAAGTATGATTAATATACCATGTTATATTAGTTCCAGGTGTAGAAAGTAATAGTTCAGCAGTTCTGTACCGTCCTCAGTGTTCACCGTTAAGTGTAGTCACCATCTATCACCAAGCAACATTCTTACTGTCTTACTGATGGTGTTCTCTATGCTGTACTTTCATCTCTGTGACCCATTTATTTTGTGACTAGAAGTTTGTACCTCTTTATCTATCACACCCATACCCCCCACACACACACCCATCCCTAGCAACAACCAGTTTGTTGTCTCTATTCAGGAATCTGGGGTTTCTTTGTCTTTTTTTCCCTGTTCATTGGTTTCTTAAATTTCACGTATGAGTGAAATCACGTGATATCTGTCTTTCTCTGTCTAATATATTTCACTTAGCATAATACCCTGTAGGCCCATCCACATTGTTGTAAATGGCAAGATCTCTTCCTTTATTATGGCTGAGTAATATTCCATTGTGTGTATATACCACATGTATATAACACCTCTTTATCCATTCATCTGTAGATGGACACTAGGGGTGCTTCTTTGTCTTGGCCATTATAAATAATGGTGCAATACACATAAAACAAATTTTTTTTTTAATTTAGATGTATCAAATGGCAGAAGACATGTATTTTTGTTAATAAAGCTCCCTATGTGAATCTAATACAGAAACTAATTTGATTTCCCATGAAACTCCTACCAAGCATTTTCAAAGCATAGTTTGTGTCAACTTTCTTCTAAAAAATAGCTGATATTAACATGTAACCGACAGTAAAGTAAGTCAATAGGGAAAATGAGTTTATTGCTCTTTATGTATAAACCTAAAGAACCTTTAGGTTGAAATTTTAAATGTGGGTTACAACCTAAGTTTAATTTTTTCTGTAGCTTGGATGTAATTACTGGGACTTTGGACTCATGATTTGTACATGGCCTTGTCGGTTTCTTCCCTTTCCCTAGCACATGTATTTTTTTTTTAAGTTTTTTTTTTTATGTTTATTTATTTTTGAGAGAGAGAGGCTGAGTGGGAGTGGGGCCGAGAGAGAGAGAGGGAAACACAGAATCTGAAGCAGGCTCCAGGCTCAGCTGTCAGCACAGAGCCCAATGCGGGGCTTGAACTCACAGACCAAGAGATATGACCTGAGCCGAAGGTGGATGCTTAACCGATGGAGCCACCCGGGTGCCCCCCTAGCACACATAGTTTTATATGTATGTTTGTTATTTGTCTCATATCTTTCCTTCTGTTTTCTCTGTATTTCTGTATTTTCTCTCTATTTCTCTGTATTGGCTTTTGTGTACTACTGTGTATGTATACTCCATACTGTCATACACAGGAATCACCAGCTGCATGTGCTTATCATTTGGCACTTGAAAATGGCGCCGGTCTGTATGGAGATGTGCTATGAGTGTGAAGTACGCACTGCATTTCGACGACTTGATAAAGAATGTAAAATAGTTCACTAATAATTTTGCTGTAATTCGATGAAACTAGAATAGTTTGTATTATATATTGTCTTACATTTGTTGGAGTTCCTCAGTGGGGAGGAGAGGAGAGTTGCTGATGGGTCTTTCTGCAGGACCTCCGCATCCTGATGGGTCCTGTAGATAACAGGAGTGGAGCCTCAGGATGAGAGCCAGTCCTGGCTTTGCAGCAGCTTCCTTGTGCTAGATGACTTGACATGTAAACCAGTGCAGTTGACCCTCAAACAACACAGATTTAAACGGGGCAGGTTCACTTATATGTGCATATTTTTCAATAAGTGCAGTACAGTACTGTGAATGTATTTTCTCTTTCTTAGGACTTTCTTAATATTTAACTTACTTTACTGTAAGAATATAGGATATAATGCGTATAATGTATATTACATATGAAATATGTAATATGCTGTATTATATATGTAATACATACTCTAACATGTAAATTGTTATATGTATTATATACAGTCAATCAGTATATTATAAACAGCAATCAACAACAGTTTATAAAACTTATAAACAACTATTATAAACAGTTAATCAACTATGTTATCAAAAAAGCTTCCAGTCAATGTATTAGATACAGTCAATCAGCAGTCTCTTATAAACAGTCACCTGCTTATATTATCATCAAAAAGGCTTCCAGTCACAGCAGGCTAGTAGATAAGTTTTGGGGAGTCAGAAAGTGATACACAGAATTTTGACTGCACAGAGGTTTGGTGCCCCTAACTTCCACATTGTTAAAGGGTCAACTATATTTTTACATTACTTACTTTCTTTAATATATATTATTATTAAATTCCATTGTATTTGCATTATGACAGTGGTATTAGCTTTGGCTTGCATTTACTCACATGTATAAAGGCACCAGGCAGGTAGCGAATGAATCCGTCCTTGGTCAGACAGTGCGCAGTGGTAGGTGTCCCGGGCAGTGGGCATATGCCCTCTCTGGAGTGACCCTTATTCCTGTTCAGCCGATCCTTGCCCTGTGGGAGCATACGTTCTCAGATATTTCAGGTTTTCAAGAAGAGCCAAAAATCTGTGGATTTTTAAGAATCTGAGATCACCCAATCTTTAAACACTGACACATAATGCAAAATTTTAAACTAGCTCTGCAGGTGAAACCAAATATAAGTGTGGTCTAAATGACCTGCTGTGTCACTTGGGCCTAAGGGGTTGCTTCTTGGAAATAAATACAGGTTTTAAATACTTCAGATGACCTAATTAAAATATACCAAATATACCCCCCTCTTACTCCCTCTTCTTAAAGGGCTTATTCCCTTTTAGAGAATATTAATCTCAAAATAGTGGATAACTGTGAAATAGGACGTTACAGTTCTTATGTATTTTTGAGGATGTATTTCTAGTACCATATATACTTTTATTTTTTTGTAGGGATGTATTTCTCCTTATTCTGTTTACTTTTCTGTTGCTCATTTTAATGTGCATTTAGTTTTTCTGAATACTTAGAAGGTGGCTCATGTCAGGTTGCTTCTATAACCTCCTGGAGCTCCCTTCTCCGGTGCTACATGTGTGTGCTGTTCAGAAGTATGGCAGTTGCTTTCTGAGATCTCCCGGCTCTGGTTCGCTGCCCCGACCTTGAACTGAACCTGCACTTTTCTTGGTCTTTGCTGTCCCTGTCCGGCTCTGTCTTGACTCCCTCCCAGCAGCTTATAGTGTGTGTGGCCTCTGTGCTGACCAACATCTTGGAGTGGCCGTTTTGAGAGTTTCCAGGGGCTAGCTTTCTCCAGCCCCGGGAGAGGCCTGTGCTAGTCCTCCCTGCACTCACCAGGCTCGAGCTCACCCTGCACCCACCTGCCAGTTGCGAGCTCCCTGCACCCACCAAGTGTGAGCTCTCTCTGCACTCTACAGGTGTGAGCTTCCTGCACCCACCAGGTCCGAGCTTTCACAGCATGCTTTTCCACACAGACACTGATCATAATATTTAGGTCTGAGGCTGTTGGTGCTTCACCGAGAAAACTTTTCAATATAGCTATTTGTAAATGTTTCCATTTGGTTTGGGATCTGCTCTCTAGTTCCATCTGATTTCATGGGGAATCATGAAGATCCAAAACCTGCTCAAATGCCGCTATCCACTGGGAAACCCAGGTGCAGCAAGTGTGTAATCTGGTGTGGGGCTGGCAGGCTAATTGATTAGACAGCTCAGCATGTTTGAATAGATTTACAGATTTTGTTTAAGAACAAAGTCATGTTTTTTCTGTTAACGTTGGGGAAAAAGTAAGCAGTCATTTGCTGCTGCTTATTAAAAAAAAAAAGCCTTTACCAAAAAAAGGGATAGAAGGAGTAGAAAACTTGCAGTAAAAAGAAATGACTTAGCTTATGGTGTGGAAAGCCACTGATGGCTGGCACTGTGCAGACTCCACTCCAGCCACAAACACAGCAGAGCAGCTGGGACAGATTGTGTTTCCAGCCTTTGTGGTTCTCTTCTCAGTGTAGTGCCCAAGGCGGGTCTTATAAAACATTGAAGGATTATGTGAATTACCATTCACTGTTCACACAGGTTTTAACCACAAAATTTACTGAGTATTGCTTGTCCCCATTTCCTAGATACAGATACAGTAGAACCTGAGGTTCATTCAGAAGACCTCCGTGGAGTGATCCATGTTTACTAAGGGCAGTGTGCTCCATTTCGTTCATGGAAAGGCATACAGTTTTGAAATCCGTATCTGCTTTGAGTTCTTTAACCTACTAAGAAAGACCCTCTTCTCTCTTTGAACATAAAGAATAGCAAGTGTGCACAGTGTTTTAGTGGATTTGTAATACTACAGCAATCCTGAATTTGGAACTGAACTCTGAGTATAAAACCTTCAGTTCTCAGCCACACAGAGCTTTAGCCGTATTCTTGACGTCTGTGTATAAAGATTTGAAAAGGTGAGAGAGTTGTGTGCTACTTCTCACTAGTGCAGATACTACCTCCCATGACATGAATGCATATACATATTTTTTCTCCATTTGTCTTTTAAGGTCTCAGCCAGTTTCCTCCCCAGTCGTCCTGCAGTTTGGTCACGCAGAGACCCTTCTTCCACTGCTCTCCCTCATGGGCTACTTCAAAGATAAGGAGCCCCTGACAGCTTACAATTACAAGGAACAAATGCATCGCAAGTTCCGAAGTGGCCACATCGTGCCCTATGCCTCAAACCTCATATTTGTGCTTTACCACTGTAAAAACGCTACGACTCCCAAAGAGGAGTTCCGAGTGCAGATGCTGTTGAATGAAAAGGTGTTGCCATTGGCTCACTCCCAGGAGACTGCTTCCCTGTATGAGGATCTGAAGAACCACTACAGGGACCTTCTCCAGAGCTGTCACACCAGTGACGAGTGTGAATTACCAAAGGTGAACAACACGTCTGATGAGCTATGAGTAACCGAATAAGATTTTCCACCCGTCAGGGGTGATCCCATGCTTGCACAAGCCGGGCAGGCTGCATTCCCAGGAAGCTTTCCCAGTACGTGCGTCTTTCTGTCTCTTCACAGAAAGATGTCGAGTTTCCTTTTGAATCTGGATGGAGATGTGTGAGCACGGCTCCTCACCGGGGCAGCTCTCTCAAGGGGGAAAGTCTGTTGGAAGAAGTAGTTGGCCCTATAGCTGTTTACGGAAATTAGAGTCTTCCTATTTATAGACAAGCTCTCACACTGACATAGAACATGATTTCAGAAGGATCCTGGAAAGTGCTGGAATCACAACGTCTGTGCTGTGTATGATCCATAACTTGACTGAACGAAGCATAGGAACCTCACAGTTGTGTCACCCTTGGCTTTCCCACTGGTGGCACAGCTCTGCTGTCATCTGTCTGCGGCAGAAATCTCGTGGAGCCCCTAGAGCATCACTCCAGAAGAAAGCTAACCTCTCTAGTTAAGGATTTGAAATAATACTAAGAAACAGAGTGTGATTTTCAATGGACACCTTCACTGAAGGAAGACAGAGTATAATAAAATAGACATTTTATAAAGTATTTGAACACTTTTTCAGTAATTCCTCTTGACCTATCCTAGTGAGTCTTGCGAGGCCATTCTTTAATTACTCCCTTAGCTGCTCTGCGTTTATAATGGTGAAGGGATGATAGGGACCATTAGCAGCCAGTAAGACAGAAAGAAAGTTTCAGAAATCAAAGTTTTTTAATTGGTTGCTTCACAGGGTTTTTTCATTCTGTCACTTTGCTTCTTTTTATATTTTGCTACTGTGTGAAATGTATCTTTTAGTTATTTACTGCTTTTCCATTCTCCCCCTTCCCCCAACCCCCAATAAAGACTTCATCCTGGCTGGCTTGGTTTCATGGATCTGAACCCATTTGTCAAAAGATATTTCTGGCTTTGTCAGATGCCATGAAAGTGTTTGCTATAATAATAAACAGAATTCTTGTGACTTTATTATCAGGTCTTTTCTGCTGTGTTGATAATACAGACAGTAATTGATGGTAAAAAGTTGGAATTTCAAGAAGCTTTGACTAAACTATATAAGGCAATTTTCTTCTAATAGAAATTTCCTCAAGTAAATTTCCACTTCTTTAAGAGGAATGAAAATTAATTTTCCTAAAACTCTAGATTAGAAATGTCACAACTATATACTGAAATTATAAAAGAAGATGCATAGACCATCTGTTGATGATTGATCCTCAAATGAATTACGTTTATAAACTAGATAATTAGCTGGTAAATACTGGTGATGCACCAATACACAATACACTGCTGATGGTCCCGGCAAAGGTCTGGTGTTACCTATTTTTTGTAAATGGGCAGAGAATAGAATACTATAACCAGCATTCATATCCATCACCCTGTTTTTAGATCCAAATAAGAACTGTTAAGGTCTTTTTTGTGTTCTGTGCCACGAAGTAACCAACATAAAAATTCAGTATTTATGGGGTGGCTGGGTGGCTCAGTCGGTTAAGCATTCAACTTCAGCTCAGGTCATGATCTCACAGTTCATGGGTTTGAGCCCTGCGTCGGGCTCTGCTGACAGCTAGCTCAGAGCCTGGAACCTGTTTCAGATTCTGTCTCCCTCTCTCTCTGACCCACCCCTGCTCACGCTATCTGCCTCTCTCTCCCTCAGAAATAAATAAAAACATTAAAAGAAAATTTTTTTAATTCAGTATTTTCACCATTCCATTGCTGCTTGACTCATGGAACCTTGCAGTATTGTTGTGAGGACTCGCATTTTCTGTGAAAGGACATACTGTATATCTCATTATTGAGTGAGGGATTTACTCTGCTGTGTTTTCTCTTGAAGACTTTTCTCGATCCTGATTATTTGTCACAAATTAATTTTGTCAATTCATCAATACTTGAGTACTTGATATGTGTGCACACTAGACTCAGTCTATAGGCATATAAAATAGAATGGACCTAGTTCTTCCAAGGGGGTTCTCTTACAAGCCCTTAAAACACATTTGCTTGGCGTTTGACACATTGACTAAACAATTTTTGATTCACAAACTTTCTCATGAAAGGTTTATAAGAGTCATTTAATTTTATTGTTTTTTTACTTTTTTAATGTATTTTATTTTGAGAGACAGAGAGTGAGCAGGGGAGGGGCAGAGAGAGAGAAGGAGACACAGAATCTGAAGCAGGCTCCAGGCTCTGAGCTAGCTGGCAGCACAGAGCCTAATGCGGGGCTCGAACTCACAGACTGAGATCATGACCTGAGCCGAAGTCGGACGCTTAACCAACTGAACCACCCAGGTGCCCCAGAGTCATTTAATTTTATTGTTAAAAGGACCCAATAGTCATCCTAACAGTCAATATTTCAGGCAGGAGGGTATGTGGTCCAGTTTAGCTAATGCTACAGAGATTGTGTTATTATCCTGGTGCTATTATTCCCATTGAGGATATGCCTAAAACTGAAGAATTTTGTGGTAAAAACCAACGGTCTTCTCCAGGATGGGATATATAAAAAGTTGAACATCAAAAAATGATCTTTGGCTAACAAGTTTGTAATAATAGATGACCATATTATTCGGTTAAGCCAAAATTTACTGACTGCTGGTTCTGACATTTTGGTCGATTCATAACAGCCTGTGGACATGAGCCATTTTTTCTGTCTAGTCTACGACTTGATGTATGCATACATCGTACTGTTTTTTATAGTCATGTTATCATTTTGAGGCTTCTGCTCTCCAACCCGTAATCATTCACTTGATACTATTTTTGTATATAATCTTTAACACTGAAAGCAAAACTGAACTCGTAAAGACAAAAGAGCTGTTTTTTTTCCAGGCACAATCAACTTTCGCATCTTCCCTTGGTCGCTTTCCTTTTGTAGCCTACAGAACTGACACATGCCCTCAGATATCTGGGAGTCACACATAACAACCCAACCAGAAGATGTTAAGTGTAAATTTTCAGAATATATTTCTCTAAGGTGGGTATTTCATGTGGTTCATTAATGATCCTTGGAATTCAGACTGTCTTCTGCTGAATGGAAGCTGAAAATAAATATTTGCATTACCATACAATTTGCCTATATCTGGCCATCCTGAACTTGCTTCCCAGATTACTGTGTTCCTTCCAAACCATTCTTTCTCACTCCCTTAGCATTTCCCTCCACTCACCCAGCAGCTCAGGCCACTCCTAAGCACCTTCACATCCTGTTAAGTTTTTTTATTGTGTGGTGTGTATATGTGTACATGTGTATATATAATAGTATTTTGCGAAATTTCCACAGCAAAAAAAAAAAAAGTCATGTTCTTCCCAATTAAAAGATTTGTAGTTTGAGCATCCTACCTAGCAACCTGGGAGGAGGTTGACTTTTAGAACTGTAGCCATTTGGGGCACCCAGTAGCTCACTGGGTAGAGTATGTGACTCTTGATCTCAGAGTTGTGACTTTGAGCCCCAGCTGGGTGTACGGTTTACCTTAAAAAAAGAAAACTATCTTATCACTACTAAAGTAATATATTGTAAGATAGAGGGATTCTTCATTTTACTCTAAAACTAGTCTCAATTCAACACCTTCCACCTATTCCGAGATTTTAAGCCATTTAGACTCAAGCAGTTCACGTTCACACTTGTTTAATGTACTGGGAGAACAAATATTTGTTCATTAAAATGACAGCCTTCCAAATTCAATAATACTCCTCGTATGAGAAAATTCCACTAGAATATCGTACATGATTTCTGAAATAGCTAACATGAAAGATTAGCTGGGATGGAAATCTATGGATTCTCCCTGCCTTTTTCTTTATAGAGTTCATGCTGCCAACCTTGGTTCTGATTGTCTTTTGACCAAACGTTAGCAATATGGGTGCTTTTGGAGACTTTTTCAACAAATACTGTTTTTTTAAAAAAAAAATCCAGTTTTGATACAAATTCCACAGATGGTGATGTATGTCTTTAGGTGGCTCCAGATGAGAAAGCTCTCTTTAATTGGTAAGAAACATTCTTCCGTGGAGATTGGAAGAACACTAGCCCTGTGTTAGCCATAGTCGCTCCTTCCCTAACCATGCCTGCCCTTTCCCTTGCCTTCCCGAGATGGTGGGGACCACAGAGTGCTTTTTCTTCTGTCTGCAGTATTGCTCCCTGACATTCTGTCACTGCATTAGGGGGATGACAAGGAGAGCCCGGTTTCCTGACGTGACTCTTTTTAGATGGTTACAGTTTTGTAATATTCCCCTACTCGAGTGCTGTCCGGAGAGGGAAAAGAAACTGGCTTTCAGAGATTTCCTTGCTGTTTCTCTACTAAGATGACTGAGAAAGAGTCTGAGGACAGATTGAGACGCTTGGGACAGATAGAAGGAATGAGAGAAGCAAGGCCCTGCCTTTTCCTCGCTGAGTGACAACCAGACGCCGCTGGGATTCTGCGTGAGCCTGGTTGCAAGTCTTCAGAGCTGAGACGAGAAGTGGAGTGGGGCAGCCAGCCCTGTGCAGCTTTTTCAAACAAATAGTGCTGATGTTTACCTTATCACCTGCTGGAGGTGGGAGATTGAATAATACTTGCTTTTCGAGTCTGGCTATTAGCAGCCCCACTCTTGAAAAAATAGAAGCCTAGCTAGAAGACTTCCCTCCAGCCCTGTGAGCTTCAGAGAACTGTTTTCTTTGACAGATCTAAAAGCTCTGGTTCCTGAGTATTTTATAAGCACCACTGTAGATCAGGGCATATGTTATTTGTTAGTATTTGCCCAAATAGGGATTCACCAAGTCTCGTCTTCAGAGAAAAATCACCTCATGGTACAAAGCCATAATGTAATGAGATATTTGATCTTTCTCAATGTACCTGGTGTTAACTAGGTTCCCTGTAAGATTGTGTGTAAACTAATAGTTCCCATTGGGTAAAGGAAATACCTATACTTACCATGTACTTCAGAAGGTATTTTACTGTTATTCCGCTTAATCTCTGTTATGGACTGTGAGGTCTATAGTGTGAAACCCATTTTGCAGATGCAGAAATGAGGTTGAGCATAAAAGTGCCCGTTTTTTTTGTTTCTTTGTTTGTTTGTTTTGGAGTTTTTTTGTGTTAACACTTGAAGCTCTATTCAAATGAATTCCTTCTATCAGTGGTAAGAATGGAATTTCGACCAAGTTCATCTGAGGCACTTTGGTATGCAGATTGTTTGAGTAATGCACTCTGATTGTACAGCACATAAATCTCTTGATTATGCTCACCAGTGCAATGAAAATGCTGCTTCCCTTTGTCCTTCTCCAGAGCCCTTGGCTCTAACTGCTGAGGCCAAGGGAGACAAAATGTCATCAGAGCCTTTCAGATGACCTTTCTCAAGACAGATGGGTTCCTCCTGTCTCTTCAGGCTCAGTGGATTGCGCCACACACCTGGTGTAGAAGGCTTTCTGGGTTCACTGGGAGGGCAGGTTGTTGCATCACAGATCATCCCTTAAAATTGTATTTGTAGTATTTCAATTTTTTTTAATGTTTCTTTATTTTTGAGAGAGACACAGTGTGAGCAGAGGATGGGCAAAGAGAGGGGGAGACAGAATCTGAAGCAGGCTCCAGGCCAAACCCACGAACTGCAAGATAATGACCTGAGCCGAAGTTGGACGCGTAACCGACTGGGCCACCAGGTGCCCCATGTACCTGTAGTATTTCAAAGCAAAGTACAAGTCAGACCCTGTTGAAGATTCTAGGTCATTTCAGTTCCAAAATAATGGGGATGATGGTTATGTTGTGTACCTTCCATTTCCCTTCCATTGCTTCATTCAGGAGGGCAGCCACCTACATGAGCTTTTACAGCCTCACTCCCATGACGTCCCCTTTGAGTCCATAAAGCCAGGTTCTTTGTGCACACAGCAGAGGCAGTGGGCAGATGCTTTACCACATATCCGTAATGCAGAATTCTAAGGGGTGGGAGATGTGAAAGACAAGAATTAATGCCAGTTGCATATGTTATGCCCTATCAATGATCTCTGCCCTACTCTATCATATAAATGTGCCACTTGGATCCCCATTGCAAAAACAACGTGGGTTAAAGCAAATACCACATGACTACTGGGTGTTTTTATGTCAGAATCCTGTTCCATACAGGCATTGATAGAAAATATTTACCAGTCTGAGGACCTGAATACAAAAGTTGATCTCTCAGTGATAACATTACCACTTAAAAGTATAGCCTGCAGACCAGCAGCACTGACCTCACCTGGGAGCTTGTGCACTAATATGTGGGATTTTCCTATAATCTGCCAATTCCTGTTCCTGCACCTTGGCTGGTGGCAGGGATGTGGAGTGGGGGGTTGATCAGAAGGGCTGTCCCTCGCCCTTCATGAACTCTTCCTGATTCAGTCCCATCCCCAATTTTCATCTGGACCTTCTCTTTCCTTTATCCCTTATCTCCCTGTTCTACCACTTGTATGGATTTTTATTCCCTGGAGAATCTCCTTGAAGTGAGGCCATATCCTAGAAGGGAGCGGCAGCAGCTGGCGTTTAGGGGTTCACGGCCCCTGCTTAAGTCCTTTCAGAGCTGAAAACTCAGCAGCGGTGTGGCTGCTGTCAGGTACTGGCCCTCTACTTTCAGTGAGTACCTGTGGGTGACTCCCCATTTCATCAACTACTCCACTGTTCCCATGGAGACCATGCTTAATATGGTACAGGCCAGGGGCTACTTCATCAACTTGTGTTGTGGATGTTGTCTGTGGGGTGTTGGTTTTATCATTTTTGTTGCTCTGTTTTTATGGGAGGCAATGGGTGGGGGAAAGTTAAAAAAATTATGCCATCATTGGCCATCGTATCAGATTCTCTTTTCTAAGTCCTTTTTTTTTTTTTAATTTTTATGTATTTATTTTGAGAGAGAAAGGGACAGTGCAAGTGGAGCAGGGGTAGAGAGGGAGGGAGAAAGAGAATCTCAGGCAGGCTCCACACTGTCAGCGCAGAACCAGACGTGGGCCCCGAACCCACAAAACCACAAGAGAGTGACCTGAGCCAAAACCAAGAGTCAGATGCTTAACCGACTGAGCCACCCAGGTGCCCCCCCC